>NC_051428.1:25183810-25191310 GCF_015228065.2 Penaeus monodon | reverse complement strand
TTCTTCTTTTTTATCATCTCTCCCATTTCTCTACTATTCTCTTCCTTTTGTCTCTCCCTCCTCCTTCCTTTGCCCTCTTCCTCCCCTTCCTCCTTCTCGTCCCCCTCTCCCCTCTTCCTTCTTCCTCCCCTTCTTCCTTGCCCTTTCTCCTCCTTTTCTCCCCTCCCCTTTCTATCTATTCTCTTCCCTCTCCCCACTTCTTCCTTTTCTCCCTCCCATTCCTCTCCCTACGTCTCCCTTCCTCCTCTCATTTCCCCTCTTCCTCCCCCCTCGCTTCTCCCTTTTCCCTTCCTCCTCCCTTCTCCCTCCCTACCCCTTCTTCCGCCTGGTTGTTGTTGGTGTTGTTATTATTATTTTTTTTTTACATCATTATTGTTGTTGTTATTATTATCATTATTATTATCATTATTATTATTATTATTATTATTATTATTATTATTATTATTATTATTATTATTATTATTATTATTATTATTATTATTATTATTATTATTATTATCATTATTATTATTATTATCATTAAAATAAAAACAAATATTAAAAAAATAGATAATGATTTTTTTTTTTTAATAACAGTAATATTTATTTGCTGTTTTTGGAACCGTTGTTGTTGTTACTTTTATAACATTTCGCGCTCTTTACACAGATGAAATGATAACTAAAGAGTCGTATTTATAAGCATGTGTGTTAATGAAAGACTAAACATTCACGTTTTTTTGTTTAAATACGTTGTTTAACGTTTGATATATTTGTGTTTCTGACTTTCTTTTGTTTTTTCTTCCTTTCTTTCTTTCTTTGTTGTTGTTGTTTATGCATTTGTTTTTATTGTTTAATCTTTATTTTTTGTTGTTGTTGTTGTTGTTGATCAATAGTTTGTTTTATTGGTTGTATTCATGGAGAGAGAGAGAGGGAGAGGGAGAGGGAGAAGGAGAGGGAGAGGGAGAGGGAGAGGGAGAGGAGAGAGAGAGAGAGAGAGAGAGAGAGAGAGAGAGAGAGAGAGAGAGAGAGAGAGAGAGAGAGAGAGAGAGAGAGAGAGAGAGAGAGAAACAGACAGAAAGACAGAGAAAAAGAGAAAGCGAGTACATAAGAGAGAGAAAAAAAATACTTCCTTGATCAAACAGAAAAAATAACAATTAATTTTTTTTCGTAAAGCCTTATAAATAAATTTTCAAAAATCTATAATAAACTATATATTTGTGTTTCTGTTTTTCTTTTGTTTTTGTTTTTCTTCATTACTTTCTTTGTTGTTGTTGTTTGTGCATTCGTTTTTATTGTTTATTTTTGTTGTTGTTTTTCTTTGATCCATAGTTTGGTTGTATTCATGGACAGAGAGAGAGAGAGAGAGAGAGAGAGAGAGAGAGAGAGAGAGAGAGAGAGAGAGAGAGAGAGAGAGAGAGAGAGAAACAGACAGACAGACAGAGAAAAAGAGAGAGAGTACATAAGAGATAAAGAGAGAAATAAACAGACAGACAGAGAAAAGGAGAAAGAGAGGACATAAGAGAGAGAGAGAAAAAAAATTACTTTCTTGATCAAACATAAAAAAAAAATCAATTTAGTTTTTTTTCGTAAAGCCTTAAAAAATAAATTTTATAAAAATCTATAATAATCTGGTTATGAAAAGGAAAAAATAAGAGAATGCAGATTAACATAGAAAAAAGGCGGGAAATCAGAAAAAAACTATTTACCAAAAAAAAAAAAAAAAAAAAACTGTAATCATAAAAGGCATATTTGATTATAGCTCAAAAAATACAAATAGAAAAATAATAAGGATGGTAGTAATTCTAGTAACAATTATGATGTTGCTATTATAAAAATGATAATAACGGTAACAATAATTATATAAATCCTCTTGACTAAGAATATGAAAAATAAAGGCTGGGAGAGAGAAAAAAAGAGTGCTTAATTTATTAAAAGAAAAGATTTTTAAAATCTCCATAAAAATACAAGAAAACAATAACAAGAAGAAAGAAGAAGAAATAACATTAATAATAACAATAGTGGCGCAAAAATTCAACTTCCACAGTGAAAAATGGAAACCGAGCCAGGAGGCGGGGGCTTCTTAAGCTCAACGATTTTTTAAAAATACAAGAAACAATAACAAGAAGAAGAAAAGAAAAAACATTAATAATAACAGAAAAGGCGTAAATTCAACTTCCACATTGAAAAATGGAAACCGAGCCGAAATGGGCGGGGCTTAAGCTCAGTGACGTCACGCGTGCCGCCGAGAGGCAAAACCCGGTCAAGGAAAGACAGACCGACAGTCATGCTTGCGCCGCCGCTGAGACACCTGCATTGACCTCTTTTTGGAATCTTTTCCCATTTTTATTTCTTGTGTCAGAGTAAAGATATTTTATTTATTTTTCTGACTGGATATTTTTCTGTGGTTTTATTTGTTTTCGAAGCTTTATTCATCACGTTTAATGCAAAATGTATAATGAATTACAGGTGGTATTTCATCCATGCTGTACGCGGACTGCAGTGACGTGTAAAAAAAACAGTGTTAAGAGAAAGGAATAATAACAGAAAAAATAGCAAAGGATAAAAATCAAGAGAAAATTTATGAAGTAGCAAGGAAAACAGAAACGGAGAAGACATGAAATAATGGAAACTATAATTGAAGAAAAAACAATTAGAAAACACAACATCGAATAAAATTAAAGAAAAACAAAATCAATCAAACAAAAAGAAAAAGAAAACAAATGATGACATAAAGAAAAGGAAAACAAGGAAATTAACAAAAGAAAAAAGAGGAACACAAAGGAAAACGAAAAAATAAAGAGAAATAACGAGATAAAAAGAGAACACAAAAAAAAAAACGAGAAAAAAAAAAGAAAAACGATTAAAACAATACTCCAAACAAAACAAAGCAAAAAAAAATCAAGAACAAGAGAAAAACTGAGATAAAAAGTACCCACGACGCAAGAACGCCAAATCTACGGGCCTTGTTCCAGTGGCCATTAACACAGGAAACCGAGTGGGTTGTTCGCACGGCCTAATGATCGCCGATAGAGCCCCGTTTTCTTTGCTCTGAGGGGTGTCTTCGGCAAGCACGGTGCATGGGCAAGAAAAGGTAGGAAGGGTAGAGGGAGGGAAGGAAAGGGAGAGGGAGGGAGGGAAAGAAAAGAGAGAGAGAGAGAGAGAGAAGGGGGGAAGAAAAGAGAGAGAGAGGGAGGGGGAAGGAGAGAGAGAGAGAGAGAGGGGGGAGGGGGGGAAGTAATGAGAGAGAGAGAGAGGGAAGAATGGAGGGAGAGGGAGGGGGGAGGAAAGGGAATGGAAGAGAGAGAGAAAGAAAGAGAGGGATAGAGAAAGATAAATTTGTTACGTCATTTACTAGCAGTAGTAGTAAGAAAAATATGTTCTTTATTGTTATTGTCATGACCATCAATCACATTAGCGTTATAATAATTTAAATACTGTTATTAGCATTATTCTTATCTTTTTGTTGCTCTTACTGTTACATCATTATTATTGTTGTTATTTCTGTTATCATTATTATCTTGATTATTATCAGTCTGTTATCTTTACTACCATTAGTGTAATGATTATTGTTATTATTATTGTTGTTGTTATTTCTATCAGTATTATCATGATTATTATTATTTTTTTTTTCTATCATGATTATTTTTATTATTTTTATTGTTGTCGTTTTTGTTGTCATTATTGTTGTTGGTTATCCTTATATCATCATCATCATCATCATTATAATTATCATTATTATTGTCATTATAGTTAATATCATTATAATCGTCATTATCATTATCAGTGTCATTATTATTATTATCATTATCATTATCACTACTATCATTACTAATAATATCGATATCATCAACATCACAATTATTATTATCATTATTGTAGTTATCATAGTAATCGTTATCATCGTCATCATCATTATTGTAGCTTACATTATTGTTATCATCATTATCATTATTGATTAATATGATTGTAATTACTATTATCATCACATGGTAATTGTTATATTTTATCATATTATAGTTATTGTTGTTGTTGATATTATTGTTACCATTATCATTATTATTATTATTATTATTATTATTATTATTATCATCATCATTATTATCATTATCATGATTATCATCATCATGATAATTATAATCATAATCGTCATTATCATTTTTATCAGTATCACTGATATAATTGTTGTCGTTATTATTACCATTATTATCATCAGGATGTTCATAAGTACTGTTATTATTAATGTTCTTATTCTTATTATTTTTATTACTATTATCATTGTTATTATTATTGTTCTTGTTGTTGTTCTTTTTATTATTACTATTATCTGTATCATTATTATCATTATTATTATTATTATTATTATTATTATTATTACCATCATCACTGCTATTCATATTATTATACATGTTATTATCATTATCATTATTATTATCATTAATAATATTATTTCTATCATTGTCATTATCATCACCATCTGTTACCATCACCATCATCGTCATAAACATTATGATTATTATTATTAACATTAGTATTACTAATATCAATATCATTAATATTATCACCATCCTCATTATTATCAATAGTATCATGTTCATTATCATAATTAGTAGTAGTAGTAGTATCATTTTATCTTCACCTTTGTTGTTATTATTATTATTTTCTTTATTCTTTAGCATTATTATTAATATCACTAGCATTACCATTATTATCAATAAGAAATTAAAACTATCCTTAATATATATATATATATTTTTATCATTGTCCATGTTTTCGTTATCATTATAATCTTTATTATCATTATCAATATAATTTTTATAATCAATTTTATTATTATAATTATTATTATTATTACCAGTTTTATTATCATTATTATTATCATCATCATTATCATTATTATTTTCGTTATATTATTAGTGTAGTGTTACTGTGGTAGTTTTTTTTATAATTATTATTACTGGTGTTCATTATTATTATCATCATTATTGTTGTTATCATTAGCATTGGCATTATTGATATCTTTGTCATTATTATTATCATTATTAACATTATTATTACTATTGTTATCATTGTCATTATCATTACTATTGTTATTATCATTATTATTACTACTGTTATTATCATTTTTATTGTTGTTAAGATTAATGTTACTGTCATTATTATGACTAGCATTATTGTCATTAAGATTATCAATAGCATTATTATCTTTGTTACCATCACCATCATTATTATTATCGTTGTCCTTATTATAAATAATATCATGATTATTATTATTATTATTACTATCATTATCATTTATTATTATTATTATTATCAGTTGTTGTAGTAGTGTCATCATTGCTATTATAGTCATTATCATTGTCGTTATCATTATGATTATTATCATTATTATTATTGTTTGTCATTATTATCATTATTATCATTATCATTATTATTATTATCATTATTATTATTATCATTATTATCATTATTATTATCATTATATTTATCATCATTAACATCATCATCATCACTATCTTATCATGGTGCTCCCTGTTAATCCTTAACGGAGACTGATTGCTACACCACGCACATCCCTGTGCATCTTCGGTGGTGGTATAAGGACAGAACCCTCGGCCCCGAAGAAATGAAGCTCAAGGCCATCAGCTTCAGTGCTGAAGGATTTTCTACTTCTAAGGCTTAAATCCTTGAAAGTCATAAGATTGACGTCCTCTGCATTCATGAGGCGCAAAAAACGTCGGCGCCACCCAGAATACCTGCGCCACCCAGGTATTCAGGGTGGCGCAGTACACGGAAGTACGATATACGCACGCGCTGTTACTCAAATTAAGATCAACAACGACTATACTTCCGATGGAGTGGAGGATCTAGAGGTTCAAATGGACACTATGGTCAGTACATCTGTGTACAAACATTCAACGACACCCTTTAAATGGCCCCTATCAAACAACCTCACTATCACGGAGGAAGGGGTACAACCCAGACTTAACTTTTGTCTCTTCTCGACACCGTCAGAACTTCCACAAGTCCATATCGGATCCCAATCCGAGGTCACAACACCGACCTATATCTGTAGACTAGTACCCGCTGTCCGACCAGTTGAGACCATACCGTTAGTTAGATTTAAATACCGTAAGGCCATCTGGGGAAGTTTTACATCGAACCTGGACTCCAAGATAAGAATTGTTATGCCTTAACCTCAGAACTATCAAAATTTTCCAAGTCTTATTTGGAATATAGCTAAGGCTAAAATACTACGAGGCTGTCGCAGAGTTCATTCTAGGTGTTAACGAGAACAACAAGTCTCTATACGAACGATAAGTTGAAGCCTATAACGAACATTCATTTGCTGAGAACACCATACAGATAAGCGACCAGCTGCTCGCCTCTCTTAGCGAAGCTAGGAAAGAACGGTGGCGGAAAATTGTATCTAACATCGACATAACCCACAACAGCAAAAAGGCTTGCAAATCCGCTAACAAGCCAGACTCAACCTGGTGTTACATCGAGTCAAGTGAGTAAACAGCTAGTCGTTAATGGCAAACTCTTAAATAGAGAAAAGGGATATGTAAGAAGTATGACCTTCAAAATCTATAAAGCGTCAGGGCTCTCAGCTAAAATGATAAAACATTTCGGTGACAAAGCCCTTAGCTGGCTCCTGGCACTTTTCAACAACTGTGCCCTTAAGGCATACAAATGCCTAATTTTAACTCACATAAGCCCCACAGTAGAGGAACATCCCTCAGGCGATCAATCTGGCTTTCGAGTTGTACGCTCTTGCTGTGTCCAAGTGCTGAACGTGACTCAGTACACCAAGGATGGCTGTGAGCAGGGCGAGATCACAGTAGCAGTTCAGACCTAATTGCTACCTACGACACTAAATCACCGGGCGTTTTTACTCAAAGTATCCCTATTGATTAAACAGGCAGCAGTCATCAACATCATACGATCCCTGTTGGTCAACCGTCGGTTTTAAGTGGAAAGGAACGGAAAGCGGAGCCGTTAGAGGACCCAAAAGAATGGTCTCCCACAAGGGTCAGTACTGGCCCCTCTCCTGTTCTATATCCACACGAACGACCAGCCACCCTTTTGAAAACTGCTGCGTTTCATCTACGCAGATAACCTGTGTCTGGTAACTCAAGCCAGCAACATCAAGACGATCGAAAGGCTACTCAATGAAGCCTTGGAATCGCTCTTGTCATACTACAAGTCGTGGTTTCTCAACCCCGATCCAGGCAAGACTCAAGTGTGTTCTTTTCACTTGAATAACAAGGATTATTATTATCATTATCAGTATTAATATAATAATTATTATCTTTGCTTATCATTATCATTATTGTTACCATTATTATTATTATTACTATTATCATAATTACCATTATCATTAATATCAGTATGGTTATCATTTTATTATCATTATTATTATTATTATTATTATTATCATCATTATTATTATTATTATTATTATCATTATTATTATCATTAGTATTATCATCATCATCACCATCACCATCACCATCACCA
>NC_051428.1:25163810-25166310 GCF_015228065.2 Penaeus monodon | reverse complement strand
ATCAGCATGACTCATCGCAACCGAACTAGATATGCATATGCAACAGCTGGCTCATCCTCCATTCCTGAGTCTTATCAACAGATCACTCCTCAAAGACACCGGAAAACAGTTCGTCATTCAAGCAAGACCCCGTTCTCAACAGCTGACTTATCACTCACACTTGAGAACTACTTTTCAACAGATTACTCATCACTATTCCTGAATACCTCGTACTCAAGTGACTCATCACTCAAAGAAACGGTTTACTCAAGAACTCATCAACAGGTCTATATTCTCGATTAACTCATCACTCATCACCCATGAGCTCCTTACTCATAGCTGACTCATGATCCACCGGTTACATGAGTATCGTCTAAAGACCCTCTATCCTCTATTTATCTATTTCTTTCTTTCTTTCTTGGCCTTAGTACATCGATCTTTGTATAGATTGTGGATGTACGTTTGACTATTAGCCTGTACTTTTTAGTAAATAAAACCACTGAGTATGGTATCTTTTGTTTTCTTAATCAGATGTTGATAATAATCAAAATATCAGATGTGTAAGGAGGGATGAAGAAAATGAGAATGTTTTTTCTAGTTGTCTTGTTCATCAGGTTTTCAGTTGAAATAAAGTATTTAAACGCTTAGTTTTCATGATCACTATTTCAATTATCATTATCGTGTCATCACTATAATCATAATTTGATGGTTAATGGTTAAAAGCAAGATAAATGTGCTAGACATCTAAGGTCATGTAGCACTATAGTTAATGTTAGGGAAGGGTGGTTGAGTTAGTGAATAGTTGTCTAAGCTGGGCAAAGGAATTGGTGAGTGAAAGGGTTAGGGTCGGGTGTGATAAGGATATAATTATAATTTGAATTATTGCAGTATCATCATTTTGTTATCATTATCATTATTGTCCTTCATTATCATTATAGGTTTTACTCATTATGTACTCAAGTACTATCATTATTAATGTCAGCCTTATTGCTGCAAGTGCATGTGTGCACGTGTGTATGTGTGAGGAAGTGAGTGCACATGTGTCCATGCATCAGTTTCATAAACATGAATAAGTAGATACTGATACTTCCATTCATAATTTCAACATAAAGTATTACATACAAGACAAGTGTCTTTGTCCTTATATTATATCAACTGTATTCTATTACATAAAAAAACAGAAACTTTAATGATAAAAAAATATTCAAACCAGAAAACAGCAAAAAAAGTACACTGCCTTTGTTTGTATGCACACGCAATCACACCCTCACCCACACAAACTCAAACACACCTACACTTACACCAACCCAAACACACCCAGACACAGATCCACTCAAACTCAACACCAAAAACAGACAAAATAATTATCTCAAGTGATTAAGTTCCTAATACTAAAATTCTCCACAGAACACACCAATACCTCAAAATGTCCTGGTTTCCAGGAGAAAATAAAGCAAAGTGTAAGTGAATTCATATTTACTTGATGCCAAATAAGCCATATATACAGATTTCTACAAATATCACTTCGATTTTGTACAAAAATACTCCCCATGGAAGGGAAAGGGGGAGGATATATCACACATTTCTTCAGTTTTGTATACTACAGTTTTTAATGTTCCATCATTAACAGGCAGGGCGTCACAGGCTCCATTCACAACCAGCGGACTTATTTCCAATCCAAGTAACTGACCTGCAAGCACGGGTTCCTCGTCAACACACTGTTCTTATGGAATAAGTTTCTCCTTTGAGACAGCTTTCTAAAACAGCTGATTTTTGTACCAAAGGAACACACACACAATATGTATTAAATGGGCAACACTTTATAACACCAGACTTTTGAACTTCATGTAATTGGCTTTTTTTAAATCATTGTTCTTGGTGTCTGTATACATCTTAGCAATCTCAGTACTTAATTTCAGTTGACGTACATTTTAGCTTCACCTTGCAATACCATGGGTAGGAATAGCTGGACAAAGGAGCTGTTCAAGCTTCCCTGAAGTGTAATAAACTGGAATAAGATATACTAAAATCAACAACAGATGCAGTACATGTTTAGTAAGGAATGAGGGTTGTATAAACTTTAAAAAAAAGAGAAAAAAAAATATCACAAAACGAAACCTGACTAAACTTTCCTAAAGAAGGAAAAAAATGAAGAGAAAAATAGAGAAATGGAAAGAGACAAACATGGAAGAGAAAAACAAAAAGAAAACTAGTCAAAACACCTGTCAAGGTATACAAGTGCTACACTACAATCCATCTTCAATTGAACTGTTGAAAATGAGAATGACTATGCAATCCATGTACATGATGTCAGGACATTCAAAATTACAAAAGCCTTTTACTAACATGGTAATTCTTTCCTCATTAAAAAATAACGTATCTATTGGACTTCTGTGGACAAAAAGGGGGTGTGGTGTCTCTCCTTATCTTTAATATCACTCATGAGCACATCAGATATATCACACTTGGTATCATACATAGTTTCAAGTAGAAGAAATAATACTTAAGATAAACTAACATT
>NC_051428.1:25146310-25158810 GCF_015228065.2 Penaeus monodon | reverse complement strand
AAATAAAGAGTTAAAACATGAATAAATAAGTGATATCAAAAGCAAAACTGAAACCAGAACCGAAAGCTTTGAAATAGCAGTACAGCTCCTGATGCTTTCTGCCTCCCCTCACCTCGTCCCAAAGTGGGTGCGTCTTGTCGAGCTCTTTACTGTCGTCAAGCGGAATGGGCTGTCCGTTGGCAGTGATATGCATCGGGCCGTCGGTCTTCTTCTCCTTTTCCTTCTTCTCCTTCTTCTCCTTTTTCTCCTTCTTCTTCTTTGGTTTCTCCTCCTTGGCATCGTTCTCCTCCTTGACTTTGGCCTTCTCGCCGTCCTCCTTCTCCTCCTTGATGTCCCGCGCTTTGGACTTGCTTTCCTTGGAGTCCTTGTGCTCCTTGGGCTCCTGAGGGGAGGGAGCAAAGGACTCAGTGGCGGGAGTGGAGGTGGAGGTGCAGGAAGAGATGGTGGTGGAGGGGGAGGTGGATTGGGAAATAAAGGTGGAGATGGAGTTGGAGGTAGAGATGGTGGTGGAGGGGGAGGTAAAGGTGGAGATGGAGGTGGAGGTAGAGATGGTGGTAGAGAGAGAGAGAGAGAGAGAGAGAGAGAGAGAGAGAGAGAGAGAGAGAGAGAGAGAGAGAGAGAGAGAGAGAAGAGAGAAGAGAGAAGAGAGAAGAGAGAAGAGAGAAGAGAGAGAGAGAGAAGAGAGAAGAGAGAGAGAGAGAGAGAGAGAGAGAGAGAGAGGAGAGAGAGAGAGAGAGAGAAGAGGAGAGAGAGGAGAGAGAGAGAGAGAGAAAGAGAGATGGACAGAGAAAGAGGAAACGAGGAAGAGAAGGAAAGGGAGAGAGGGAGAGAGGGAGAGAGTGAGAAGGGGAAAGAGGGTGAGCAAAAAAGAGAGTGAAATGGATAGGAGAGGGTGAGAAAGAGACACTGGGTGATCGGAAAAGAGAGACAGATAGATGGAGAGGAGGAGGATGAGAACGCATGCCTCAAACATTTAGAAGCTAGTCTTAACATAAGAGCAGACAGCAAAACATTTAGAAGCTAGTCATTACATACAGCAAAGCAAAACAAGAAAAAAGAAAAAAGGGAAAAAAAAAAAAGCAACACACAGCACATACATGAGTGGAATTTGCACAAGCAAAACAGTACACCTAACATATAAATAAAATAAATCAAAACAAACTTTGGTACATTTTGATTCCATGAGTGATTTTAGATTTTTTTTTTTTATCAAAGAAATAACAGCAAAACTACAATAAATAGTAGTAAACTAAATAACAAACCACTTAACACATTGCTATCACATAAAAACAAAATAACAACCATAGCAAAAAAACAAAGACATGTAAGCTACTAACAAACACTACTTTAATAAACTAACACAAGACCAGACCCAAGGAGAATCTGAACGACTCTCAACTCTCATCTCCCATTATGCATGTGAAACGAAGGACAAACAAAGCAGGGAATCCTCACTTCATTCACCTTAGGAGCCTTTTTGAGGCTCACTCCCGACAACTGCGAGGTATTCTTTTCATCATCCGAGCTGTCGTCGTTTTCAATAATGGCCTTTGATATGCCCTTTGGTTCCTTAGTCTTTCGCAGTTTGAGAGGCTTATGGATCTTGGTCTGTTGAGAGAGCTGCTCTCATGAAGCATAAGAATATTCTTTAGAAATTAGAAATTACAAAAAAAAAAAAAATTTAAGTTATCATTTCAACATACACAATTATGAGCATTAGGAAAAAGTTTACAAGAGTTTACAACCACTAACCTTTGCTGGTCCAAGACCCATCTGTTTCTTGATTAGTTTAAGTAAGTATTGTGCTCTGCTCTCTAAATGTTTACCCTGAGGCTTGGTCTCGCCCCCAAGGAGGATTTTGTCGTCCAGGTTAAGGGCTGGATCTCCCTTGATTTGTTCCCAAGATCCCATTCCATACTCGTAAATACCACGTAGTAACCTGAACCAAGAGGCACCGATTATTGAATGAAGAAAGAACTAGGAAAGTATTTTCAATTTAGCATGAAAACTCAATGCTAAGCATGAACTATCAATCCTATCAAAATCTCTTCTGCCTTGCTTTAAATACTGAACATACAACTCTGGAAATTTAGACATTAAATGTTTATATTGAACGGAATCCCCTACCTGGAATCATCCTGGATGCCCCAGGGGACATCCCAGTGGGCATCTTTGACTCGCTTCATCTGCAGGGTCCACGACGCTCGCTCAACTGGTGCGTGAGGGACGATGTGGTCTAAGGGTGCCAGTTCCTCTAAGGTTGCCAGTGTGGTTTTGGCATTGATAGCC
This sequence comes from Penaeus monodon, assembly GCF_015228065.2. Taxonomy (NCBI): domain Eukaryota; kingdom Metazoa; phylum Arthropoda; class Malacostraca; order Decapoda; family Penaeidae; genus Penaeus; species Penaeus monodon. The sequence goes on along the minus strand of NC_051428.1, from coordinate 25,156,521 downwards.
ACCCCAGAGAGCTTGAACGATGGTCCACGGTCTCTGCGTTGTTTGGGTTGGCCTAGGAAAAGAGGAGAGTCATACTTACTATTTTCCCTTGACTTTTATAGCAGGGAAGCATGATGGGTATGAGGGAAAGGGAAAGGAAAAGGGAATAGGAGAGGGAAGGAAGGGAGAAAAGGAGGGACGGGGGAGAATGGGAGAGGAAAAGAAAGGAGAGAAAGGGAGAGGGAGAGACAAGTAGAGACAGGGAGACGGAGAGGGAGGGAGGGAGGGAGGGAGGGAGGGAGAGAGAGGGAGAGAGAGAGAGAGAGAGAGAGAGAAACAATACCACTTGCAGTTTCATTAACTCTTCCTTACCATTAACTTCAGGCGCCTTTTCATTCTCTTTCTGACTCTCGTGCTCCTTCATAGCATCCTGGCACCTCTCATATATTGTCTCGCCCACTTTGCGCAGGTCACTGATGGGCTTCTCTCTGAGATCAGCATCGTGAGCAATAGTGTCGAGACGTCGTAAGGGATTGCTGAACTTCTTGAAGCTCTTGAAGAATCTTCTGACCTGCATTAGAGAGAAAAAAAGAACATCAAATCTTTAATTTCAAATAACTATTCGTTACTCTTAAATTATAAAACATACTTCCTTCACCTGTACAGTGTAGCTTTTTAAACTCTATGACACTGGATTATAACCATGTACATGTAATGGTGAGAGTGAGCCCAAATTCCAAATGGCATCTACACATGTCTATATAATAGAGGCTGCTCTATATTCAGTGCACTTCTTTTAAAATTGAGCTTTATTGAAAAGTATAATCAACTGATCCACCATCAACGACAAAGGTAAAAAAATATTTTACTCTCACTTAACATTTCCCAGCATCATGGCCAACTGCCATATCCCTTTCCTAATTCTAAATGTTTACTTTTTCTGGTATTACCTCTATAACCTAAACCTAATCCTCACTTTTCAGCCATCTAACGTTCTTCTATCACCTTAGACTCGTTCCCTCTCTATTGTATCACGAGTCAGCCAATCTTCTTCAACCCTAAAGCTGCCATTTTCTGCAACCCATCCCTTCTCACTTTTCCAACTCAATCTGCCACCAATAACTTACCTCCGCATCAGTAAAACCTTTAATGGTCTCTTTATGGTGCATGCGAGGACGACCTCGCTTTCTTGGTTTGTCATCATCTGTATCGTCATTGCTCGACTCAGAGTCCTGGCGTTTCTTCTTGGCTCGAGGAGATTCGTCTTCCTACAAGAAAAAGGAAAAGACATGAAAAGGTATAGTAATAAAACCTGAAGTAATAAAACATACTGCAAATGACAAAATATGGAGAGAAGAGAAGGAGAAGAGGAGATGGAGATGGAAATTGAGATAGAGGTGGAGGGGGAGAGAAAGGGAAAGAATTAATATTAAACCGTTCCAGACGAGTCATGTATACAGGTGTCATAACATACCGCTTGGTCTGTGGGGTACAGCCGTACATGCAACGACACACCAGAGCACATGGAGCGGGAAGTTCCGCTTCATGTAGCAGACTCCCGCACCCAGTGTCTGACCATTGGCAGAAATCACCAAAGTTTATTAGGCTCAGAGATTTCTGTTACCCATAGGCATCAGGTTAATATTAGCACTAATCCTGTATCAGTGCTAGTATTAGTATTAAGATCAGGGTCAAGGTCAGGATAAGGAAGTGGCAAGGGTGAAGGACATTAAGAAATAAAAGCATGGGAATGAGGAAGAATTATATGAAAAAGTTGAGAATAAGGAAGTCAGAAGAAATATATGAAGAACCAATCACGATTATCATAACTACACAAATTCCTACCTTCTGTCCTGCCTGATTCACTGTCTTCCGTTTTCTCGGAGGCAAGTAGAGATCAGCCATTTCTTTTTGCTTCTCCTCCTCTTCAACTTTGGCCCGGAAATCCTCTGGGATAATTTCATCCTGTAATAGAAAATAAATAAATAAATTGAGTAAAATGCAGAGAATCCTACAACAATGTGGAACTCTTACATAAAAATCACCTATAATTACAAGCAACCAATTATTACTAATAACAGCAATGATAATAATAATAACAGAAAACAAGAAAAATGCAACATCTTACCCAGTCTTTGGTGCTCTCATCAGCAATGGAGTCAAGCTTGGAGACCTCCTCCTCTTCATCTAGATTAAAGGAAGCCACTTTGAACGCGCTCAAGAGCTCATCACTGGCCATGGACGGAGCTTCGTCCCTCGTCTCAGCTCTCCTCAGGATCTCATCAATATCACACTGTTGAGGGAAATGGGTTGAGCATTCTTTTCATACTGTATTATCCCTTGTCTATCCATGAACAGACGAGGAATGTTAATGTGGTCTTTGACAGCAGGAAAAGCTAAATAAAAAACATGTCTACTATAGAAAAAAAAGGAAGCTAACTGTTTATTTTGTTCCCTCTTTACTGCTTTACTTAAAGGCACGAAAGTGTTCTTACCATTGGCTCCTCCTCATTCTCCTCGTCATCTTTAAAAAGTTCCTCAGCACCAAACTTTAGGATAGCATTCAACTCCTCGCGGTTGAATGGGTTAGAATTTGAGCCTAGAAGACAAGTGTTTGGTTACTAGGGTTTAATGCAAAATATAATAATCAGAGGTACAAAAGATCTCACTTACTCAAACTATGAATACTATTTCTTTTATCTTGCCAGTTTTCACTTCAACACTATTTTTTTCTCTTTGAAAATTTCATATATAACAAAAAAAATTTCATGCACACTTACTAGACATTTTTTTATTGAAGACAGTGCGACCAGATGTGTCCATGGACTGGATAACAAGATGATCGAGAACCATCTTCTGTTTCGCACGCTCAATAATATTTTCTTCTATACTATTTTTCGTCACCAGCCGATAAATATTAACCTGAAATGTGTATGTTGAGCTCCCAATTCATCAACCAAACTGGCAATCGTGTATCAACTAGTCATCGCTGCATTTAATAAATCGTAAATTTGTTGGGCTTAGAGCATGCATAACATTCTCTAATTTTCAAACCAATACAGTTCATCAATATGTCTTCTCCTATTTTGCAGCTGCACTACTGATCATGTCGTCTTTCCTCAACAAATGTCCCACATATCAGCACACAATTACAAACGCAATTGTAAATTTAATTATGAAAAATCTTTACAAAATATACTGAGAAATCGAGGAAAAAATCTCAAGCTCGTGTAAACTTTTCCTACCTGATTTTTCTGACCTATTCGATGTGCTCTTGCTTGCGCTTGCAGATCATTCTGGGGATTCCAATCCGAGTCAAATATGACAACGGTATCTGCCGTCGCAAGGTTGATTCCAAGACCTCCGGCACGAGTGGACAAGAGGAAACAGAAATCCTGAAATGTATGAACAAATTTTTTAAGCTCTTTTAATTTCTGAACTGTATAAGCTATAAATTGCAGAGTTACAATTAAATTGAGAAAGTAACAAAATTGCCATCACTATCAAAATAAATAATTCCTGTAAACATGTCAATATTTAATAAAAAAAATAAATAAATAAATAAATAAAAAAAATGGGGCCAATAAATAACAGTTACATAAACAAATAACAATACAATTAATAAGCATCTTTGTAATGTGATAATTTTGTTTCCATAACTTATTTTTCTTGTCAGAATACAATCTATTTTCAATCTGTTTTTCTCATTACTTAATTCATTACGATTATCATCACTATTATCCTTATCAATATTATTGTTTTCATATTGTCAAACTGGTTATTAAATAATAAACTCTATACTATCATTATTACATCATCATTATCATTATCATAATTTTCATTTTCATTCTTCTAATCATTATTACTCTCAAATTATAATTATCATTATCATTATCAATACCTCTATTAATACTATTATCATTCTTAATAACATTATTTCATCACTGACATCATTCTCAATAACATCATTATTGCTATTATTAGCAATACTTGATCACAGTCGTATTTGTTAACATTATCATCCTCACTTTGAACCTTTAACACCCCCTCACCTGAGAACCTTCAGCATTGAAGTGATCAAGCGCCTGCCTCCTGAGTTCACCCTTGATGGAGCCATCAAGCCTCTGGAAGGGGAAGCGTCGGTACTGTAGGTACTGCGCCAAGATGTCCAACATACGCACCATCTGGGAGAAGATGAGGACTCTGTGCCCCGTTTCCCGCAGCCTAACCAAAAGCTTGTCCAACAGCATTAATTTTCCGCTGCCTCTTAATAATTGCTGGAAAGTGGAGAGGAGTGAATGGGTCAAAACAGATATTTGTAGAGTGAGACCTAAAATGACATAAGTGGGGAGATGATATAGATCTAGAATAAAACAAAGAATTATCATAACAACACATCTTTATGTATGTTTGATTACATAAAACTGAAATTGAAAATCTGTTGAATGCTCAACCACTTTGATCAACATAGTACTGTAAATTTCTATCCAACATTATGTAATTTTGATTGCACAACTTTATAACCACATCACTACAATATGAAACTTGTAAAAACCTTACCTGTAGAATCTCTGTTGATATTGTATCTTCAGGAGGTTTAATGAGGTGACTGTGGTTGCAGCATTTCTTCAACTCCATCACAATATTTACAAAACTTGAAGTTGAACCCCTGTTCCCTGTTCAACACAAAAGAGAGATTAATAAGAGAGGAACTTCATTTATGGACACATAAGATTGATATTTAGATAGATTTATAGAGAGGTATGTATTTACCTATATTTTCCATATAGTTCTCCTAACTATTCCATATAAAAAACAAAGTAATCAGACACCTCTTCCCTACCTTTTTTGAGCATGTCATAATTCTTGGTGAGAATCCATTTGTAGAACTGCTTCTGCTGCTGCATCATGTCCACCCTGAGGATCTGCTCCACCTTTGCAGGGAGAGACTTCTCCACGTCCTTTTTGACACGCCGCAGAAGGAAGGGCTCCAGCTGCTTGTGGAGGCGGTGGAAACCCTTCCTCATGTTCTCACTGTCATGCTGTGACTCAAAGTAGTCCCAGTCATCAAACTTCTCAGGCATAATGAAGTGGAGGAGGGCCCACAGCTCCTTGAGAGAGTTCTGGAGAGGCGTGCCGGTGATGAGCAAACGGTGGTTGGAGCGGAACTCCTTCAGCGCCTGGTACAGCTGTGACTCCTCATTCTTGAGCCTAGCAACAGGGAATAGAAAAATTTTAAATACCAGATATGAAGAGGACAGGAATACAAAAACCTATAAAGGGTCATAGAACACAGAAAATACCTCAATACAGTGGTTTAATTACATCCTTATATGGCACTTTCCATAAGAAATGATTACCCACCATATAAACTGATTATATAAAAGAAAAGTTATAGCAACACTGCATTTCATCGATGATATAATCCTCAAACTGACATAGCAGTCCTACATAAGACATGTTCAAACCAGAAGAATGTTAGTTCACTCACCTATGCGCCTCATCAACCACCAGACAAGCCCACTGACAGCTGTCTCTCAGGTCTTCTTTGTCACGTAAAAGAATCTCATAGGTTGTGAGAACAGCATTGAACTTGAGCCTTTTGGAGGAGGTTGTCCACTCATAATCTCTCACCTGTTGGATGGCAAGAGAAAGCTTGTATTTTCTTCAGTCTATCTTTAACCTGTATCTGCCAGGCCACACTTATAGCCATCATAACAAACTGACTCATCATGCCGGGTACTGCTATAGGAATTGCGATCCCCTAGTGCATGTCGAGTGGAAAGTTTCGCTACAAATAGTGGACTCCCAGGCCATATGGCCGGCCAGTTGCCAGAAGACATCGGAGTCGGAGACACCAAGAGATTTCTGATACTATCATTGAGGGGTTAAGATTTTATTAAACATGTAAACTAGATGAAGGAAGTCTTTCTATTTCAGCATCTAAATGTCTTTTTCAAATATTTAGCAACTACAACAACAACAATCTTCTTTCATTCTTATGTACATGCATACACATATACCCACTATTTACACTTTGCACATGCACATACACATACACATACACATACACATACACATACACATACACATACACACATACAAACACACACAAACAAACAAAAACACACACTCAAACTCACAATTCTTCTGGAGTCCCTGTCACCGATGTAAACAATGACGTTAATGTCTGGAGCCCAGTTGTTGAATTCCCGCTGCCACGCATTAAGGGTGGAGAGTGGTAGGACTAGGAGGAAGGGACCATACATGGCATGTGTATGGAAAAGGTAGCTCAGAAAACTTATAGTCTGGATGGTTTTACCTGGAACAAACAGAAGACAAGATCATCAGATTTTTGTTACAGCACATCATTGTTAACATGCAAAAATTATCAGCATAGAAACAGTGTCATTCTGATTTTCATTATTATCATCACATTAGTAGTGAGACTGAGAATGATGGTGATAATGATAATGAAAACAACAGTAATAATAACATTAACAATAACATAACATTACACATTTCCGAGCATTCCTCAATATAATGTGATCATTCATCCCCGGTACAATAAAAACTAAAATAACAGACTTACCCAGACCCATCTCATCGGCAAGTATGACGGAGTTGTGCTTACACCAAGCGTGAATGAGCCAGTTGACGCCATCCATCTGGTAATCACGTAATTCCAGATTCTTTGGGCGGAGAAACAAGACGATTACTATTGAACTTCAAATAATAGGCAGACGAGACAGACAGAGAGAGATCATAAACCCTGTATCCTGCTTAAAGTTTTGAAATGCACAATACAGGACAGGATGTACATATCAGTAAATAATAATCAATGTATTCAATACTGATCCTATTCATTAAAGGAACTTTTGGCATCATAAGAATGATTCCCATTAAACATTTTTTATTCAGTTTCATGGTCTTCAAAAATGAACAGTATTCCCACTTTAACTTTTTACCACTTTATACTTTATTTCAACAACTGGCAATCCCATACTAATTTTAAGCCATCTTTACTTATAGCTTAAAAGAGGGAGAGAGTGAATGAAAAAAAGAGAAAGAGAAAGAGAGGGAGGGAGGGAGGGAGGGAGGGAGGGAGGGAGAGGGAGGGAGGGAGGGAGGGGGAGGGAGGGAGGGAGGGAGGGAGAGGAGGGAGGGGGAGGGAGGAAGGGAGGGAGGGAGGGAGGGGGAGGGAGAGAGGGAGGAAGGGAGAGGGAGGGAGGGAGGGAGGGAGGGAGGGAGGGAGGGAGGGAGGGAGAGAGAGTAAAAAGAGAGAGAGTAAAAAGAGAGAGAGAGTAAAAAGAGAGAGAGAGAGTAAAAAGAGAGAGAGACGAGTAAAAAGACAGAGAGAGAGTAAAAAGACAGAGAGAGAGAGAGAGAGAGAGAGAGAGAGAGAGAGAGAGAGAGAGAGAGAGAGAGAGAGAGAGAGAGAGAGAGAGAGAGAGAGAGAAAGAGAGAAAGAGAGAGAGAGAGAGAAAATAAATTTTTATAAGCATTCATACCTCATTTTCACCACCCAAATAATCGGGCTGGACTTTCATTGCCGAGAACTTTGGTCTGTGTTTCAGTGCCGGGCACTGCTTTGGGGTGCAAGATGATTTTTCCCGCACTTCAAAACTCTCAAGCTAAAATTATGGAAAAGAGTGGCATGAGAATGATGAAGAGCTAGCAAAAAAATAATGCACCCTTTTCTGAACTTGAGAGAGCCATTATATTTAACTGATAGATTTATATTTCATTTTATTCATATTCTAAAAACATAATTCATCATATTGTTCATGTATATCCAAGTGTCTGAAAATATCACAAATCATACTCTTGAAAAATAAGAGGATAAAATAAAAGAACATATGCGTAGTTCTTTACGGAAACAGTAAAATAGCAAAGGCTAAATTCTCAATCAACTAAACAAGGGAAACCAACTTGAGACATAAATCTTTCTCGAACTAAGGATTCGAGTTCCCATGTGGCCTCTGCATAGGGGAGATTTTCCCACTTCACGTAGTAATAATGGTTGCCATTTTCCTCTGCTTCAGCAAAGATCCTCTCAGCTCTGTGAATGTAATGAGTTCAAAATAAAGAAATATTACTATCATTATCATAATAGTAATAATAACAATATTACTAGTAATAGTACTACTACATCTACTACTACTACTACTACTACTAATAATAATAATAATAATAATAATAACAATAGTAATAGTAATAAAAATAACAATAAAACTAAAACTAAAAGCAATATAACAGGAAACTATGATTAACTCAATGCTGCCGGGAAATTTTGTGAAACGTCTCTGCACATAGATGGCTCTGCTAGTGCTTAGGCACAGAGGGGTCGATTAATAGACCTTGTGACCTTACCTGATTTCACCTTTCCTTAAATTAGCGGGGAAAATTTTATTTTTACCAATGCTATGAATATAGATGGTGTTATTTTTATTATAGACATTATAATAACTATAATGTTATAGACAATAGTAACAGAAATATAAGATAACGTAAAATATTTTCGAAAATCAAGGAGAAGGGTAAACAGGTGAGACAGGCAGTACTCGTAACTGGCTCATGGGTGATTTAGTACAAGTGTAGCCATCTATGTGTAAAAACAATCACAATCACAGTGGGTATGGCATGTGCATATATGCCATGCCCATAGGATTTAGGTTAAATAATACATATAAATGTTTTTAAAAATCTGTGATTCCTTGCACTGCTGTAATGTGTAAACTCTAAATATTAAAAATAATGCAAGTGTGCATTTTCAAGTGTTAAGACAGAGCAATAACAAGTACAAACTTTAGGAGCAAAAAACTTACACACACATACTACACATCTCTCAAATTTTCATACTTTTCTATTCCCATGCATGTTAATCCTCAAACACCCCCCTCCCCCTCTCCCCTCATTAAGACTCCCACAAACAAAACCCCTCAGTTCACGCACCTAATGTGAGACGAATAGAGCTCCTTCTCAAGCTCCGACTGGATCTCCATGTACTCAACCTCCTCTGGGGATGCGCGGTGCCTCCAAATGGCCATCTCCTCCTCCCTGCGCAGGTAGTTCTCCAGCTTCTTCATGCCTTTCACCTGGAATGCATTGTACTGGTCCACAAGGGGAAGGACATTAATACAGACACACTTGATCACTGACACGTCATTCGGGGGATGACTTTTTTAATTTCTATGTTTCTATTTTTGTCCTTTTTCTTTTCTTTTCTGAATTTTTTCTTTACTATCCTTTTCTTTCTCTTTTACTGAGATTTTATCATCTACTGGTTGGGCTTATGTAATGGTGATATGTATCTCCTTTTAGTAAATTGTAAGTAAGGCCTTATGCATATATATATATATATATATATATATATATATATATATATATATATATATATATATATATATATATATATATACATATATATACATGTATATACATATATATACATATATATACATATATATACATATATATACATATATATACATATATATACATATATATACATATAAATACATATATATACATATATATACATATATATGTAGTGACATACATATATACAGTGTAATTAATATCTGAGTACATCATAATTAGAATTTTGTTTCTTACATGTTACTTAAACTTAAGTACTTAGAATATAAAAAGTGTGGAACTAACCCACTGATTATACATAATACATTACATTAATTACAATTGCTAATGAGGATTGCCATCTCCGCATGCTAGCAAATAGTTCCTGTGCCATAGAGTCCTTGCTTTTACCAATTTCACATGCAATACTCAATTCATGCTTGGTGTATGACTGTCTTCCCTTAGAAAACTGTTAACTCCACTGTTAACTGTTAACTGTTGTATGAGAAACGGCTAAAAGGAATGAGAACAAATAGGAAACAAAAAACAAAGAGATAATTACAGCCACATTATTAGACAGGAAGCAAAAAGGAAAAACTAAGCAATTGCAAGCAAAGTATTTGTAACAGTGACACAGAGTGTTTGTGTATAAGCTGCACAGTGTATAATAGCAAGAATAAGAAGGTAAAAAAAAAAAAAAAAGAAAAAAAAAAGAAAAAAAAAAAAAAAGGAAACACTGCACACTACATCTTATTTGCATGCAAATTTTGCCAAAGCTGCGGATTTTCTTTCTTTCTTTTTGAAATGCTGAAGGCTTCTAAAGAATGACTAAGAGAGCCAGGGACAAAACGTAATATGAAATGTGCGACTGA
>NC_051428.1:25136310-25141310 GCF_015228065.2 Penaeus monodon | reverse complement strand
TAACTTTAAATTGCTCCTCCTTTTAGCAAAATTCATACATATGAGCTATGAGTATCTTCAATCAAAACACCTTAACCCTACAATACGCATGGCATGACCATCACATCATGAGAAAATTTGGTTTGAGGTCAGGTGATGAACATACTGTCATAGAAAACATGGCAGATGGCCAGGGTGATGCAAACTTTTCTGTCTTGTGCATATCAGCTGAAGGCCAGAGTAATGGAAATGACTTGCCATGAGTATACAAACCTCTTGACGGGTATTTAGACTTATTTACAAAGGGGCTTTTTCATTATTTCCTTCAATAATTGAGTGTGGAATGTACGATCCATGAGCAATGATTAGAAGAGCGCAAGCTCCAGGGAGGATGCTACTTCCATGTTTTGGGATCTTATTCCTGCCTGTGACTGGCAGCACTGGTTGCATTACAGAAAATTAAAAGATACAAAAAATAAATTGCACAAATACCAAATTGTTGCTTATTATACTTATGGACTGCCTACAGAGATGATATGGAGTCTGTGCAAGAAAAACAGTCTATTACCAACTGGATAAAAAAAATCAAATGGCAAATATCGACATTAGAAAATGGGAAAATAGCTAAAAAGAGGCATGGAGTCTTGTCACAGCACACCAGAGTTGCGTGCACCTAGCCCACAAGCCACACACCTGTCAGAATGGCTGCTCACAGAAGCCTAATGCCCATATTTTGGGCCAAGGGATGGCAGTGAAGCCTCTGGATCCAAGGGGTTAAAAGGGTTAAAAGAAGTTTTAAGGTGTCTGTATACCTAAAAACATAATTTATTTTCCAGTTTCTTTCCCCTTGTTATGGCCTTTGTAATGCAGCCACATGATCTTCAGATACAGAAAAAACAACTATATGACAAGATGATTCAAAATGGCCTTTGCTTACCAGAGGTCTGTAAACTTTATCATAATAACAAACCTTGCTCACATCAAACCACCTAAATTTTCTCCTTAGTGCTCCATATCACACTTGCATGGGAGGGAGCTGGCACAGACCTGGATGTGTGCTACAGAGTCATGATCAGTTTAATGACCTTTTCCATTCTTATCAACCTCCCTACTTTGACCAGAGTCACTTTCCCCTTCTTGATGACCCCCCCCCCCTCCCCTGGGAATACTGACCTCCCTTTTTGCCGACCCTGTGCTCCAGAACCTTCTCAATGGTTTGCACATTCTCATCTTCTTCTTTGGGCTGTGTCTGTGTCCAGTCGACCTCAATCATGTCTTCCTCGTCCTCTTCCTCTTCTTCACTCTCAGCCTCCTTGTAGCTGACTCCCTTTGTTGCTCTGTTTGAGCCTCGCCTAAGGAGAATTCAAAGTTTACAACTTGGGAGTAGGGGGAGTGGGGGGGGGGAGAGATAGATAGAGATAGAGATAGAGATAGATAATGTGTGTGTGTGTGTGTGTGTGTGTGTGTGTGTGTGTGTGTGTGTGTGTGTGTGTGTGTGTGTGTGTGGTGTGTGTGTGTGTGTTTTGTGTGTGTGTTGTGTGTGTGTGTGTGTGTGTGTTATGTTGTGTGTGTTTTATGTGTGTGTGTGTTTATGGTGTGTTTGGTGTGTGTTTATGTGTGTGTGGTTGTGTGTGTGTTTTGTGTGTGTGTTGTGTGTGTGTGTACTCATGTGTGTTATGTGTGCATGTGTGTGTGTGTGTGTGTGTGTTGTGTGTGTGTGTGTGTGTGTGTGTGTGTTGTGTGTGTGTGTGTGTGTGTGTGTGTGTGTGTGTGTGTGTGTGTGTGTGTGTGTGTGTACATGCAAGTGTGTGTGTACATGCGAGTGTGTGTACATGCGAGTGTGTGTACATACGAGTGTGTGTGTGCATGCGAGTGTGTGTACATGCGAGTGTGTGTACATGCGAGTGTGTGTACATGTGTGCGTGCATGAGTGTGTGTGTACATACATACGTACGTACGTACGTACGTACGTGTGTGTGTGTGTGTGTGTGTGTGTGTGTGTGTGTGTGTGTGTGTGTTCGCGTGCGTGCGTGCGTGCGTGCGTGCGTGCGTGCGTGCGTGTGTGCGTGCGTGCGTGCGTGCGTGCACCCGCGCATGCATGTGTGTGCGTGTTTTTTAGCTTGTCACATTTTGGTTCATGTGCACAACAGCACAACAGTGGAATCACATCTGTGTTTAAACATACTGCTTTGGCATGGAGTATTTCTATGAAATCCTCATTTTATTTGAACATATGCAATCCACATCAATTCAAGAAAACAAGATGGATAAAAGCAAAACAAAAACAGGGGGGGAAATGACAGAGAAAAAGAGAATTGATCAAAAGACAGAGATAAATAGGCACCCATGAACAGCCAGTCAAAAGAAGAAAAGGACAAGGTGACAAACTAACAAAATATGAAAAGAATTATAGTGATAAGAAAAAAGAAAAAAGAAAGAAAAAGCATCTACAAGTATTAGAAGAAGAAGAAGAAGAAGAAGAAGAAGAAGAAGAAGAAGAAGAAGAAGAAGAAGAAGAAGAAGAAGAAGAAGAAGAAGAAGAAGAAGAAGGAAAAAAAAGAAGATGAAGAAGAAGAAGAAGAAAAGAAGAAAAATAAAAGAAGATAAAGAAGAAATAGAAAAAGAAGAAAAAGAATAATAAGAATAAGAAGAAAACAGAAGAAGAAGCAGAAGAAGAAGCAGAAGAAGAAGCAGAAGAAGAAGAAGAAGAAGCAGAAGAAGCAGAAGAAGAAGCAGAAGCAGAAGCAGAAGCAGAAGCAGAAGCAGAAGCAGAAGCAGAAGAAGAAGAAGAAGAAGAAGAAGAAGAAGAAGCTCACCTTTTACTAGCATCATCACTATCACTTCCTTCACTGCTGCTCTTCTTCTTTTTATGCGACGAAGACTTTTTCTTGGAAGATGAGGTCGACGAGCTTGGCTTCTTGCTCGGGGGCTTCCGCTTGGGCTTCGGGGACTCGTAGTCGGAGTTCTCGCTGTCCGACTGCTCAGAGCTATTCCACTGACTAGAGCTGCATTGGGGTTGAAAAAGGGCTTATTATATAAAATATATTAGCTATATAATATACAATATATGTATATACACCTATGCATTTATAAACACACATGCATGTACATACACATATATACATACATTCAAACACACACACACACACACACACACACACACACACACACACACACACACACACACACACACACACACACACACACAAACACACACACACACACACACACACACACACACACACACACACACACACACACACACACATGTATACATAAGTATGTATGTATTCATTCATGTAAACGCCTAACAAATCTACATACTTTCTTTTCATCCCAAAAATACCTACCCCCTTTTACTAATACCCTCCCACACTCATCCACAGGCCACACCCACCTCTTCCTCCTCCTGTGCTGCTTCTTGGTGCTGTTCTCGTGCTCCACGTTCATGCGCTCCGGCTCCTTCCTCTCGCGCCCCGAGCGTCTTATCCCGTAGATGTCGGGATTTTCCTCCCAACACTGCAAATTACTCTTTTCCCAGAGTTATCTCAGCCGTTATCAGCATCAACTATCAATCAGCATGTATTCAGCTTTTTTTTTTTTTTTAAACATAACAATATCCCTTAATGAATGTTTAAGGAGTGAGAGCAAATGTGAAAATGAGAGTAAGAAACTATAGCAATGAGTGAGTGAGTGAGTGAGTGAGTGAGTGAGTGAGTAAACGAGTGTGTGTAAGTGAGTAGGTGAGTATGTAAGTAGATAGGTAAGTAAATAAGTGAGTGAATAAGTGAGTAGGTAAGTAGGTAAGTGAGTAGGTAAGTAGGTAAGTAGGTAAGTAAGTAAATAAGTAAGTAAGTAAGTGAGTGTGATTCATTCTCTTGCAATTGCAGTACTTGTTCCTGCTCTCACAAGAGTGTATATGAATATGCTTGAACTACCTAACACACCTACACACTGACACTACCACAACGAACTTCGAGAACCTCAAGGTAACTAACCGACTTCATGTCTTCCTTCCTGCCTCTCCGTGAGCCACCCTTCCCACTGCTACTCCTGCTGTAGGACGAGCTGCCCGAGCGGTCGTGCTCGTCCTCCTGATCCTCCCCGTCCTCGTCTTCATTTTCATCCTTTTCATCGTTATCGTCCTCATCTTCCTCTTCGTCTCCTTCCTCGTCATCTGAGCCCGACTGTTTGTTGTTGTCGGAGTCAGAGTCGGAATTGTTGTCAGAGGAGTCGGAGGAACTGCCCGAGCCCGAGCCACTAATGGGGGGGGGGGGGGGGCAAGGAAAGTAGAGTGAACAGAATGATTAGTTCTCATATGGAAACTGCTCTAAAAAAAAGTCAAAATTTTAAAAATTTGCTATTCTGCAACTACATACTTTTCCCCACTTAAAATCACTACCTCTTTCCCCCTATCCATTCCTCCCTCTTCCTAAGTCCCTTTTTCTTCCTTCCTCCCTTCTATCTTCCTTCCTTCCTTCCTTCCTTCCTTCCTTCCTTCCTTCCTTCCTTCCTTCCTTCCTTCCTTCCTCCTTCCTTCCTTCCTTCCTTCCCTCCCTCCCTCCCTCCTCCCTCCTTCCCTTCCTTTCTCCTTCCCTCCCTCCTACCTCCCTCACTCCCTCCCTCCCTCCCTCCCTCCCTCCCTCCTTCCTTCCTTCCTTCCTCCCCTTCCTCCCTCCCTCCTTCCCTTACTCACCTCCCACTCCCACTGCCAGAGCCAGAGTCGCTGCCTGACCCAGACTTGCTGTCGTTATCATTGTTGTCGGAGTCATTGTCGGAGCCGCTGCCAGAGCCCGACCGCTCCTCTTCACTGTCTGAGCCACTGTCTTGTATGTGCTGCAACATCGAGAAAGATTAGCTGGTGCATGTTTTGGTAAAATAAAGAGGTATGTAAAGCAAGGTACATGTTCAACCCATTTCTGACAGGTAGTATTCATAGAGGCCCAGGCCTCGCTGCCGGGGGCTTATATCGTCGCCCGATCATGTGCGACCACTCATGCCAAATACCAGCATCTCATGCC
>NC_051428.1:25121310-25131310 GCF_015228065.2 Penaeus monodon | reverse complement strand
GGGGGCAGGAATCTTGTGCACCTACTAGCAGGTTTCTCTGTTTATGATATTGAGTCCACTTCTGCCTATCTGGACTGTGATTTATGTGCCATTCCTGTGTTCATGCTTATAATTTCTTGACATACACAACACAAGTTTCTGCTTTTGCTTTTGTAGTTGCCAAAGTAGATGGTTGTGTTGTTTAAATCTTGCACCATTTACCACTAGGTAAACTTTAAAAATCTTGATAATGAAGCAATGATGTTTAGCATTCACTAGGGAGACTTGTTATCAAATCAAAACTTTTTAAGGAAATACACTTTCAAGAGCCACAGCAAGAAAAAAAGAACTGAATTGTACTATTATATTTAATAATAATTATCTGCCACATCAGTATCTAAGGTCATTCGCAGCATACTCAAAATATGGTAATTGGGTCGAGCTTGGGGGTGAAGCACTCAGGAAATTCCAATTATTTGTAAAACAATATTTGCTTAAAACAAGTAAATGTGCAAATATCAAGGTTGCATACTCATCAAGTTTGTGGAGAAAAGGGTAGAAATAAATTAACAATGAGGATACATGGACAGAAGATGGGGATGAAGAGAAAGAAAAGGAAAGGATGAGAAGAGAGACCACACAAAGTTCTTTGAGGCAAGGGCCGAGGTCCAAGGCAGGGTTGATCATTGACATTGAGCTTGTCTCCATCTCTTAAGGCCCCCACCATGACAACAATGAGCAAGGGGTTGGGAGGGTGAACTGTAAACTAACAATTAGAGCTGCCAAGACTATGTGCTCACATGCATTTTTGGCTGGTGTAAAAATAGCTTTGCAGTATTCAGCATGAAAAGTAAAACGGATTGACTTTAATATGTATATTTTTCCAAGTTTGCTACACGTTGTCTTCCTCCAACATACTTTTCATTATTATTTATTATACAAATGCAGACCTTGGTATGAAGATCTCATTTAGCCATCAGACCTATGCACTGAAGAGGGAAAAAGGGAGAAAAGGATGAAGATGAGAGACAAATGGAGAAATACAAAAGGCAGAAAGGAAGGAAGAAATTATATAAAAATAAAATTATGTGCAACATGGAAAGAAAAGTAATAATTTGGTACTTGCTGTTACATATACAAGAAATATTTTCCAGGTACTTGTTTACTTTGTTAATATATAGTATTGCCTGTCCTTCCAGTTTCTTAAAATATATAAATCAAAAGAATTTGTACTCTCCTGGCTTCTGGCACTATGCTTGAATGATCAGTTATTTTTAGTCTGAAGAAGTATGCACCACATTCCTACCGTGTAAATTGAAATGTTCATGTTCTGGACTTCTAAGGTCAGACTACCTATAACAAATCTGATTTTCATGACCTTTCATGTTACCATAATTTATACATGTTGGGATTTTTGGTATGTGCATAAGTGCCATGATGCACCGGTCCCCTTTTCCAAGGACATATATGGTGCCACGCATGCTATGGTACCAACACAATCTCCCAGGAGAGAGGGTGTTCATGTCGGGAAACCACCCAGCAGCATTGGGTTAAATAGTTCCATTTGTAATGTGGATTTCTATGCAACTATTTTTTGTTTACTTAATGTCATTAATGATTCCACCACAATTTATCTGCTTAGAATGAATTATGTATTTTGTTTAATTAGTAAACCATTTTTTCCTAATAGGAAGGAAGACTTTAGTGAATTCCTCTACTAGTACACCCAATGAGCTCTCAGGACGATTTTAATGATGCTCCATCCAACCCACTGGAAATTTGCCAGTAAAGTACATGAACTCTTTAGAATACACGTGTGTGTAGTTTTTTTTATTGCTTGGCACACAGACCACATATTGCTAGGTTAAGATCTTCAGTCATATTTGTAAAATTCTTATTTTGTTAGCATTGATAAGTTGCGACATAGACATTCTCATGGTATGCAGTAATTGCAAAGGGAAAATCACAGGATTTTTTCTTATTCTTGTTAAGACAGGATATAGTGTTCGCGGATTTTTTCTTATTCTTGTTACTTAACCCATTGCCGACAGGTGGCATGTACGTATATGACATGGCATGGCAGGACCATCTGCCGGGGGCACGTACGCACATGCCATAGAGTATGCATGGACATGCCATGTTTTTTTTTTTTTTTTGTTACGATCACGGCAAAAGATTTTTTTTTTGCCTGTGAAAGTGTGATTAAGTCGGTTCTAACACTCTCATTTTTACCATGCAACAAACAAAAAAAAATGCAACCGACAATTTCAACTCCATGATGCCACACACTGCTTATTTTTTTTCGAACTATAGACCGAATAATGATCAACTATGGAGTCTATATAACAACAAAAATGCCCTTCAGTCTCGATTTATCAGGAAGTTTGGCAAGTAGAGACTGTAAAAAATAATGAAAATTGAAAATACAACATTTTCGTAGCATTACGAAGAAACGGCATGGGATGCTGGTATTTGGCATGAGTGGTCGCGCATGCTCGGGCGACGATATAAGCCCCCAGCAGTGAGGCCCAGGCCACTATGAATGCTACCCGTCAATTATGGGTTTAGACAGGATATAGTGTTCGCAGATTTTTTCTTATTCTTGTTACTTAAGACAGGATATAGTGTTCGAGGATTTTTTTTTCTGAGGACTGAAATGTCTAGAGTAAATATCATTGTGTTGTAGGTCTCAGATTATGTACATTTCATTCATTGCTGTAAGGTATGAACAAAAATGTTTACAAGTGTAAAACAAATTTTTGTATTCACAAGCAAGGTAACTGCAGGATTTTTTTTTCTCTATTTACGTAAGACAGATGTAGTTTAATTTATATAATATATATATATATATATATATATATATATATATATATATATATATATATATATATATATATATATATAAAGGACTGAAATATCTACAGTAAATATAATATGTTATAGGTCTAAGATTATGTACATTACATTCATTACGGTATGTTCAGCAAGGTAAGATTTGAGGTCGCTCTGGATACTACAATGATTTCCCTGAAATTTACCGAGCTGCTATTTCAAATAATGTTACTATTCTGTCATTGGAGTGTAAAACAAATTTTAGTACTTACAAATAAAGTTACTACAGAAATGCTATTATATATATATATATATATATATATATATATATATATATATATATATATATATATATATATATATATATATATATATATATATATATATATATATATATATATATATATAGATAGATAGATAAAAAAAAACATTTATAAAAGCATCAATCATGTAATCTAAAGTACAAACTAGTACTACAAAGAAAAAAATAAATGTATAAATATAACAAACCAAATATTGCATAATAATCACAAGTCTTTCTATACCATACGTGAAGTACTACTACATAAAAGGCAAGATGAAATCATCACTACATACAATAAAAAAGCTAATAGGGTCTTTACATGTACAAACAAGCTATTACTATCTATGACTTGGAATGTTAAAGAGTTGATGATAATTGCAACAAGAATAAGACTTTGCATAGTATATAATGGAAATACTAGTCAAGAATATTAGTTTCCCTTTTCACCACTTTCTTGTAAAAGAAAATCTGAGAATCTCAAAGAAATTGAAAATTACAATAAAAAAATACTTTAGACAAACAGCTTAAAGATCAACCCTAGACTCGTACACCTATGATACATTACAAGTTTCGTCGTATGCAATGCGTTGACAAAATAATTACTATTTCAAATCTTATCTAAAATGTACCTTAGTCTAAGTATAATCATTTGAACTTAATGGCCTTATATCAATCATGCTAGTCTATTACAAAGTCAAAATATACAAAAGACAGTAAAAATTCACTTAATTGGCTATGCACTCGCAGTCAACTATTGAAGAAAATAGTAAACAAATGACCAAAAACACACTAAATCTCATCAATTCTTGAACTCAAGTCCCCAGCTATGGGGTCTGGACCCTAATCATGACTCCATCTCCCTGTGGTTGATCCCCAAATACACCAAAACGTCAAAAATATCCGAAATTCACTAGCACCTAGTGGGGGAAAACACAAGAAAATGCGGTAAACTTGTAAAATAATCACACTAAAGTACGAGATTCCATACGGAAAGCAGAGTCCCAAAAAGAGTAAAAAATGTATAAATACAACCCTTGCTGCCCCTGCACGTGAATGCTAGCTTAACCGACGTAAACAGAAATCAGCTGATGTAAACAAACGCCACTGACCTCCCTCATCCTTAGCCGGCTCAGGGGAAGTCCCTCGCCAAGATCCGAGAAGTCTCCACTCCTCTTCCTCTATTTTTTCTAATTCCACACGATATTTTCTAGTGAATTCACAGTTAATATGCAATTTAACATTAAATAGTATGCGTTCACAGGTCACTAGAGCCGCCTGGGGCCAGTGCGGGCCTTCGCAAGCTCCGAGTTACGTGCTCGTCAAAGATGGCTGCCGGTCGGCCATTTTACGGCCTGCTCGTCCCTGAGGCTGAGTCGTAATTTCCGTTTCATCGGATTTTCGCCGCTTTCCTTAACGCTCGCTTTTCCAACGATAAAACACCACGATCACTACATTATTAAGCAACACTTGCAATAGTACACAGGTAGCTGCGTGTGCGGATGACGTGGAAATTTAGAGATTTTCACGGAGGTTTTCAGGCCGTGGCAGAGCTAAGTCCGTCAGCCATGTTCCCACTATACTACCCACAATCCTCAGCGCGATGACGTCGTCCCGGCTCCAGCCTTCAAAAACAACTAACTCACACCAAGGCTCCAATAGGGACAACATAAACTAAAAACAATAATGCACAACAGCAAAAGCAAGGAGAGAACTAATAAGGTCCGAATAAACGCTAATAATATGGAGGGTATGGATGATCCTGTCGTGTATGTATTATTTTCCCCTTCACTCTCACCCCCCAATAAACGGGAATGGAAAATGAAATATAGTTTGTAATAAATACTTTTATTTATACGAAAATTATTAACAAAAGAACTGTACATGGAAATTCTTTTATCTAAATGCATCTATCACGCGAAATTGGAAAATAATGCAGTTAGTAATCAGCCAGTGTAATAATATTCCTTAGAATCATTATCAAACTGTCCCCCCTCCCCTCCCCCCAATTAGCATCCTCCTCTCTCTCCCTCCTTCCTTCCGGATGGGAGACACGAAGGAAATGGGGGAAAGGTAAGGGATGGGAAAAAATTCTCTTGACATGTTCGGCCAAAATATATACAACTTAGGGAATAAAAGTGTAGAAATATAAATGGCAACAATGGAACTCCTTGCAAACTACAGCTTCTTGGCTTTCCGAGGGCGTGGGGAATTATTCCAGATGATGGGCGTACAGTCGGTGATGGACACCACGTTGAGCCCGCCCATGGTCACGCCCTTCACAGCAGACTGGAAAGAGAAAAAAGGTGAAACGTAAAACAAACTCAAATAAAAATTCAGAAGAAAAAACAGATGAAAACTGAACAAGGGGGCTAGACAAAAAAAATGGTTTTTTACCCACAAGCCAAATTATATCAAAAACAAAAATCAAAAGGTATAAAATACAAAAATATTTAAATATTCCCACTAGTTAAACTAGACAAGAACATGTAGAAAGTCTGACTTCACAAAATGACAATGTATATGTACATTCGAAGCAAAGCTATATGTAAAGCTCTCATACAAACACAACATTCGTTATGTATATGTATACCCATCACCTTGTAGCTAGCATTTTGTTATGTTATATAATACATAACATATATAGTGCGTAGGCATGAAGGTGTGGGTGGAAGAGGGCGGCAGGGAAAATGAGCAAATTTAGTCTGATATTAGATTAGTGAAAGGCTGGTGGTCTAGTGAAATGCATGCTGGCTGACAACAGACTATGTCCAGTTGGCAAAATCCTAACATTACCTACTAATGATGGAAATGGAGTGTTATGTTATGAATGGAAGATTGTACTAATAGTTTTGGGATGAGGGAATTGATAAATTAAAGATTTACTTGTTTACTTCTCTAGGCGTAACCTTTCCCAAAATAGTAATGCACAAAAGGTGTCCAAAAATTTAGTCTATCCAATACACATTAGTGATGTACAACATTTTATGAAAAAACAAATTGGCATTGAGTACTGAAGAGGGTCTTGAAATATAAATCTAAAGACCATCTATTTATAAGTCCAATGGATGCTACATGGAACAAAATAGGCATGTGGGTACTGGAAATAGCTAATGAGAATCTAGCAGCTGATGTATGGCATGATTTGGTACAAATGCTTGTTATGTCAAATGTGCATAAACCAAGACATTGCAGATGCAATTTGAGCAGGTTACAAGGTACGATGGCTAGAAAGTGGACAATCCCCAAATCCAAAAGTGTGTGTATGCATGTTTATCTCACATGCTCAACTGTACACTTGACCAGAGGTTCCACCACTGACATACCTGGGTATATCAAGATATGCTGGGTATGCCACAACGAGCTAGTGTCACAATGGTACATAAGGGGATGTATAACAGTCACTGGGTATGTCACTTAAGATGTATGGATACTTTTCATGTGAATGATGAACAGAAGTATTCTTAGTTAAAGTAATGAGTAGTGGGTGTTAAACTGTGGGGTATTCACTGCAGTTTCAGGTCATGAAGGCATGGTATGGTTATGTATGATTAATTACTATTAATGTAGAACATAGTCACTTAAAATTTGGGCAGTGCATGTGTAGGGGGTGGAAGGGTCTTTTTCAGGAAGTGCTTGGGTTTATCGGTGGGGAATTTTGCAAAATGAGAAAAAGTCCCAGAGTGGTGCCATGCCACATGCCTAGGGTATTCTTCAATCATATATTCTAGAGTAGTGGTTCTCAACCTTTTCCACTCTGTGGCCCCTGACCAATATATAATTTTTATGGCCCCAGTCAGTGACTACTTGTCTTTCCAAATTCAATTATTACTAGTTATGTATATGTAATGCAAGATAAAAGTAATTTGATTTCAATGTCAATATTTTTATATTACTTCTGGGATGCCCTGCTCTAGAGTATATAGAGTATCTGCATGGAATTTATGGTTAGACCTGGGTCTAATATTTTACCCTAATTATAGTGAAAAAATACCACATGCTTCAGGCAAGGAGGGGGAAGTACAAATCAGGAGAGGAGAATCAGTGAGGGAAGATATGGCAAGGAGGAAAACCAAGGCTGAAGGGAGGACATATATACATTATATATATATATAATTATATATATATATATATATACATTATATATATATATATATATATATACATTATATATATATATATATATACATTATATATATATATATAAAATGTATATATAAATTCACGAAGGATAATCAAGACGGTAACAGTTTATGTATATGTACCTAAGCAGTAGGCCTACAGATTGGGAAGGGATAAAAGTTCTAATCTCATCCAATCTATAGTGAAGGTGAAATTTTACAAGAAACCTTTGGTCAATGCTAAGGATTTGACTAACATTCTGAAACAAAATTTCAAAATACTTTTACCACTAAATGCAAGCCATTTCCTTCCATGTAGTTATTCAAAATGGTAGTTGCTCATGAAAAAGGTGGAACCTGTCTTACAGTATTAGCATGGTGCAACATGCCTACATGACATCTACCCATAAGTTGTTTCACTATTTTCCTTACAGTATAAATGCCCTGGTTGAACAAGAAAAGTGGGATGTGGGGGGATCTTACTACATGATGGGAGCACTGGCTAATAATATCAAAATAAGGAGAAAATGTTACTTGGTGGAAAAATGGTCTAATATCAAAATAAGGAGTGAGAAAATGTTACTTGGTGGAAAAATGGTCAAGATGAAGATATAACACAACATTGCAGGGGAAAGGGTAGTTCAGTCGAAAAAAAAAATAATAATAATATAAATAAAAAGGCTTTCTACTTGAAGTCTACTTGAAATAAAAAACAATTATGGTGAATAATTATACATTTATACCTAATACACCCATATATAAACATGGCATCTGTCCAACAAGTACTTCCAATATGGGGGAAAAAAATCAATACAAAAGAAATGTATAAAGAGTATATATATGTTCCAGTATATAAAAGCAGTCTATGAGACATTCTAAGATTTGTGATTTCCCGGATGAAGTTATTATTATGTTTCAACTACAAATAATCATCAGGAAAAGGACACAAAACAATTTATAACAATCACACACTCACACACAAAATGGTTGATACACAGGAGCATTTTGGTAAGCTTTTATGATAAGAGGTATACCAAAACATCAATGCCGAAGTAGAAGTCACTGACAAGAAGACATCAATAACTGTTTGAACACCTTGTGGTTTGAGAGGGAATATACAAGTACATGTCCAAGGACCACTGCAAGATGAAGGGGGAAGGAGGGGGGGGGGGGTGATAAGAAGAAAAGGGTGGCTAGGTCTTGGGGATAGGGGGGTGAAGGTTGGAGCAAGAAAGGATGAAGATAAGACAAAGAGGGATGGAGGGGCTAAGAGAGAGAGGGATAGAGAATGGAGGGTGTGGAGCAGCATGGGGATTGAAAGTTGTCGAGTAGCATGGAGGAAGTAGGAAAATGAGGAGGATGAGGATAAGGATGAGGATGCATGAAATGAGAAGTATGAAAAGAAGGGAGGAGGAGGAAGTATGAAAAGAAGGGAGGAGGAGGAAGTAGGAAAAGAAGGAAGAGGGGGAAGCATGAAAAGAAGGAAGAGGGGGAAGCATGAAAAGAAGGAAGAGGAGGAGGAGGAAGTATGAAAAGGAGGGAAGAGGAAGTATGAAAAGGAAAGGAAGAGGAAGTAAGAAAAGAAGGAAAGGAAGAGGAAGTATGAAAAGAAGGAAGAGGAGGAAGTATGAAAAAAGAAGAGGTGCAAGTATAATAGAAGGAAAAGTAGTATGGAAAAAAGGAAGAGAAGGAAATATTTAAAAAAAACATGAAAAAGTATGAAGAGGAGGAAGAAGTATGAGAAGAAAAATGGAAAGAGGAGGACAATGAAAAAGAGGAAAGATAAAACCATGTATGAAGGACAAAGAAGGGGGGGGGGGGGTTAATAGGTGTATGGGGGAAGGGGTTGGGAAAGATTGTGGAGGGGGAAATAAAAAGGTATAGACTGAAAAGGTAAGACGTGTTGGAGTAGAGAAAATTAAAAGGAATAGGAAGAGTAAGACGGAGTAACAGGACTAAGTGTAAGAGTAATATCATCATCACTAACGGTATGCTCATGTTTGAGCAGCCGTGGACCTCTCCATCCTTCGCCATATGATTAAGAATAAATAGGAGTAAGAGCAAGAGGAGTAAATAGGAGTAAGAGCAAAAGGAGTAAATAGGAGTAAGAGCAAGAGGACTAAATAGGAGTACGAGCAAGAGGAGTAAATAGGAGTAAGAGCAAAAGGAGTAAATAGGAGTAAGAGCAAGAGGAGTAAATAGGAGTAAGAGCAAGAGGAGTAAATAGGAGTAAATAGGAAGAGGAGCAAGAGGAGTAAATAGGAAGAGGAGCAAGAGGAGTAAATAGGAAGAGGAGCAAGAGGAGTAAATAGGAAGAGGAGCAAGAGGAGTAAATAGGAAGGAAGAACTAGGACCAGTGAGGAGAATGGAGAAGGGAGGGAAGGAAGAGGAGAATCAGTGAGGAAAAATAAGGAGGCAAGGAGGAAAACCAAGGATGAAGGGAGGACAAATGAAGGAAGAGAGGGAGGAAGGAAAAAAAGAGAGAGGGAGGGAGGGAAGAGGAGAAAGAAAGAGGAGAGGGATGGAAGAGGAGAAAAGAGGAAGAGAGAAGGGAGAGAGGAAGAGAGAAGGGAGGGAGGAAGGGAGGGAGAGAGAAAGAGAGAAGGAGAGGGAGAAAGAGGGAAGAGGGGGAGGGAGGAGAAAGAGGAAAGAGAGGGAGGGAGGGAGGGAGGGAGGGAGAAAGAGGGAATAGAGAGGGGAGGGAGGGAGAAAGAGGGAATAGAGAGGGGAGGGAGGGAGAAAGAGGGAATAGAGAGGGGAGGGAGGG
>NC_051428.1:25113810-25116310 GCF_015228065.2 Penaeus monodon | reverse complement strand
TCTAATGGGTGCAATCCAATGAAAGACGAGATATGTAATGTTCAATCACGATAGGTTATTCAGCAAAATTTAGATCCAATCTCAAACTAACCAGGAAAGTACCAGTTCATGAAATGGGAAGAAACTTTCATTTACACAAAATACAAAATTCAAACACATTCGTCCCTGCAAAATTACATCTCATTAGCAAAATCCAAACCCGCGGATTTTGAAGATTCAAACGCCTTAAATACAGAGAGAGAGTTTAAGGTAGTGATTTGGCAACACGACACAATACAAGTTAACAGGGCCAGTCTTCACACATGCAAACAAATCCCTGAACGCCTCAGCGCACCGAGCCCTCCTCGGCCGTCCCCACGGAGCGCCCAAGGACAAAGCCTGGAGCGCCAGAGAACCGCAGCCTCCTTGACGCGACGCTCCCACTCCCCCCACAGCACTAGTCCTCCGGCCGAGGGAACCCCAACCCACAGGCTTCCCAATCGGGCCGGGAGCTGGAGCCGGACGCTGGCCCTGCCGGCCAGAGCTGCCCCTCGGCTCGCTCCTCCGACCCCAGGGCAGGCTGCTGGCCCTCAAGGGGGCTGCGCGGCCTCCCCTCGCCCTCCCTGGCCCTCGGGGGAAGGCCGCCTCACGGACAGTCTTCCCTCCGCGATTCCTCCCGCTCTCCCCCTCACTCCCCCCCCTCGCCCACCTCGTCCTCGAGAGGACTCCTCGCTCTCGGAGGCGAGGGCGACGCCGTCCTCCCGCCTCGCCCTTGGCTCGAGCCCGTCTCCTCCTCCTCCACCCGACCCCTCCCGCACTCGCTCCTCCTCGAGGCCTCGTCCTCGAGCCCGGCCCCGTCCCCCTCGACGCCCTGCGCCCCCGGAGGCCGCAGGAGGCGCGGGCGGCCCCAGGGGCGGCCCGGCCAGCCCCGCCCGCCGGCCTCCGCCCGAGCCCAGGCCGCCCCCCGCCCGCCGGCGCCTCCTGCTCGAGCGCCTCTCGCCCTCGACCTCGCCCTCGGCCTCTCGCCGCCCTCGCTACTCACCCTCGGAGGCTGGCGTCCACGTCGACGGCCGCCTCGCCCTCCGTGCCCTCGTCGCGGGCGGGCATCGAGGCCAGCATCTCCTTGCGGTCCTCGGCCTTCCGGAGCCGCGCCGCCCCGTGCAAGGGCCGCGCCGCCGCCGCCGCCGCCGCCGCCGCCGCCCGTGCCGCCGCCGGTGTCCCTTGGGCGCCTCCTCCGCCCTCGCCCCACAGCCGGCTCGCCCCTAGGCACGGCGCCCGGCTGCTCCACACGGTCCTTGCCACGATGCTGCGCAGCATTTCGCCCGAATCCGCACTCCCGAGCACGAAATACGGCGCTTTCACGGCAGATTCCTCTTCGAAATGGACGGCGGTGCGGCCGCGATTCGGGCGGGGTGCGAGCCCACGTCGTGGTCCAGGTACTACTCAGCCCCCACGAGTCGATGCTTTGAGAGCCGGGCGGCTATTGGTCCAGGCGAATCCCGCGAGCCAATGAGCGAGGCACTTGCTTTTTGTTCGCCAGCGGCAGCCAATAAGAGCGCTCGTAGCATTTCGCCTCCACAATGTGACTCAAGGCGGGATAGAATACCACTGCGTACACTGAACTTTCCCAACCCACCCACCGAGCCGCCATATTGGCTGTACTGAGTTCGCTTTCTGTCGAACAAAGGAAAATCCTCAATATTATCCTTATGCTTCAATTTAATGGCTCTAAAATCCCACAACTATTAGTACCCGTTTAGCGAAAGCTAATTTTACATATAACTAAACAGCCCTTCCCTCCGTTCCGCAGAAATGTTTGACCAGATTAGTATTACGCAGTTATTATTATTTCACAATATATTCCTCCCATTTAATGACATTCTCAACAGTATATACATATGAAGTGTTTTCTGATGCGCAAGGAATACCTAGAATACTAGTCTGTTTACAAACACTTTCGGATTCGGTAAAAGCAATAATCAGGCCATATGTTAATCACTAAACGCCCCAATAAAAGCATTTTTGTTAAAATCAGAATCAAATTTACTTTTCAATACGTCTCAAATTAGAAAGCATTGAGGAATATCTATAAATCGAGAGACGATGGAGGATTTATCGCCAATGTGAGCATTTTAATCATAATCAATATTATCATCATCCACTCATTTATTCTCATTATCCATCTCCCTCGATCATCATTGTTATTTCTTGGCCATCGTTTCATTAAATAAGAAAATACGGAGAAACGACATAAAGATAACACACAAAGCCCTAGACCAAAGCATACCCAGCTATTTCGTCTTAATAAAAAATGTTCCTTGGCTTGCCTCGTTTTCCCTCGTTTTCGGATAAAAAAAAAAAAAATCCCCAATCCAGATAACGGCGCCGTGTGATTCGGATAAGAAAATCACATAAACGTGGGCAGGAGAGGAGAAAAGATAATAAAAAGGGGGGGGGAGGGGAGGCGAGAGCCCCAATCCGGATAAGAGAGGAGGCGATAATCGGATTAAACGTTGGCGGC
>NC_051428.1:25103810-25106310 GCF_015228065.2 Penaeus monodon | reverse complement strand
CATCATATGCCAAACCATAAGTATTACGTAACCAGTGTTATCCCAGACACCTCGGCCGCTGCGACCCGGCCCTCCCGCGCGGGGCGAGGCCGCGGTCGGGCGCCGCACCGCACAGGGTAAGATTTCCGGCCGCAAGCTGTCTGCTCTCTCGTGAGATCTGTATGGTATGCCATGATTTATATATATATATATATATATATATATATATATATATATATATATATATATACATATATATATACATATATATACACATATATATATATATATATATATATATATATATATATATATATATATATTTATATACATATGTATATATTTATATACATATATATATATATATATATATATATATATATATATATATATATATATATATATATATGTATGTATGTATGTGTGTATGTATGTATGTATGTATGTATTTCTCCAAGTGTTCTTCCAATGCTCCCCTGAGAAGTCGGGGAGGAAATGCCTTATTGTGATAATCCGTTTCCCGTAGCACTGACGAACCCCCCGTAGGCTTGCCAACCTTCTGCCAAACTTGCTCTTACAGCGTCTGTTGCCAACGAAGTGAACCGGTCAAGTTGGGAGCCTAAACTGTAATATCGTATCTCGGACAGAATTTATGAAGTTTTATATTTAAGGCAAAAATGAAGAAAGACATTATTTTGTAGCACCGAGGGTGTTCAAATCTATATATATATAAAAGACATAGAATTTATTTTAAGAGAATGTACACATTTCACATCCACTCTGTGCTGCACGCTAGGACTGTTTCTGTTATGTGGCATTAAGCATTAGTGAATAAATCTAGTTAATTACTGTATTTATATATCTATATATGAAACGAATTAGTCAGTTCAATCATTTATTTATGCCTAGCAGCTAGGCCAAGCATCAGAAAATAAATGTTCATATTTTTGAATAAATAAAAGCTAAATTTACCTAATGACTCGGCACATTTTCTTTTCCTCAAATACATTATAGCATACTATGTATGTATACACACTGTATAGACACACACACACACACACACACAGTGTGTGTGTGCGTGTGCGTGTTTGTGCGGTATGCACACACATGCATATTCATAGCTTCATATGTGTGAGGATATGTTCATGTGTGTGTATATATATATATATATATATATATATATATATATATATATATATATATATATATATATATATATATATAATAATATATATATATATATATATATATATATATATATATATATATATATATATATAAGTGTGTGTGTGTGTGTGTGTGTGTGTGTGTGTGTATGTATCTGTGTGCGTGTTTGTGTCTCTGTGTACATATATTATATTGTGGTTTATGTCTTAAGCGTCCCTGTCTCCACCGGCCGATGAGCCGAATACAAAGCTCAGCAGCAAAAGGCGATTCGCCGAAGGGCCTCTCGCCAGAGAGGAGGTCCTCGCTGAGTCTTCTTGGCTATCTCGTGTCTGGCGGGAACCTCATCCGCCGCCCCGTCGGGACTCGCCCTTGGCACGCCTGCACACGCCGGCCTCCGTGGTAGCGTTATCCTTCTGCATGCAGCTGACGGCGGTCCAGAGCGACGGCTGCCTGTGGAGGCGGGACGCGGACGCAAAACAGCTGCGCAAAGTGTCGCGGGGCCGTGGAGTGCGTCCCGCCCACAGGCCAACCCCTGGCGGCACGCAGGAGCTCTGGCCCGTCGTCGCTGGCAAAACCTAGAAGTCTCGAGTCTTCTGGTCCGTCGTCGCACGTGATGAAGGGTCTGCCGCTTTCTGGAAGCTTCCTGCCACAGCGACCGGGGAAAGGGCAGGGGGCGCCTTCCATCGCTTTTAGGTTCGGTGGCGCTGCTCCCCGCTTAGCTCGCCTGATCTGCCGCTTCAAGCTTTCTCTCTTCCCCAGTGCAGCACGCACCTATAA
Organism: Penaeus monodon; assembly: GCF_015228065.2. Classification (NCBI taxonomy): domain Eukaryota; kingdom Metazoa; phylum Arthropoda; class Malacostraca; order Decapoda; family Penaeidae; genus Penaeus; species Penaeus monodon. Next base: position 25,104,387 of record NC_051428.1, on the reverse strand, counting down.
TAGAGGTATTAGGAAAACCTTCATGTGAATGTAATGTGTGCATCAAATGAGTTCTTATGACACACGCGATTTGGATTTGAGTGAAATACCTCGAGAGGACATGTAGCGAGCTTGTCTGCCAGAATCTGCCCAGGCCTTCCCCCTCTGGCCTCGGCGGTGTCCATTATTTCCTTACGGACCTTCAGGGCTGACATGGCGACGTTATCCGCGGCATGAGTATGGCCAGTTACTGCATGTACACGAGACACCTTACAAAAAAAAGAAAAAAAGAAAAAAAACGTTAGAAACCTTTTACAGTCTATCGAGAAGGCAATATTACGATATCCGTATTGGTGCCATCGAAATGTTGAAGAAAACTTACATTCACGTCAGTAATGAGGGAACCCTTGCACATCGCCGTTTTCTTCTTCGAGCATTCCCACCGGACGCTTGACTCATGAGCCCTCTGCTTCGTGTAGGCGTACCCTTCGTGCAGAAGTTTGCGGCCTCCTCTGCTGGTGGCGATGAGCTCCATCGTGGGTGCGATGGTGTGATCTGGCGGTGACTTATTTTCTCCAGCAGTATATGTAGCAAATAT
>NC_051428.1:25091310-25096310 GCF_015228065.2 Penaeus monodon | reverse complement strand
TTGGTTGATAAAATGGTAGAAGAAAATGATACACACCAGAGGTTTATTTAAAAGTAAAGCAACAGTTTTAAGTCCTGGGAACTTTTTAAAACCCCTCCCACCACAATACTTTACCATAGTGCTATATGTCCTTTGCTGTCTAGCACATTTATTTATTTAATATATTAAACATTAAACATTAAGTCCTCCCGTGTTTCGTCTAAAAATCGGAAGATGGTAAGAAGATGTATAAGAAGAAACAGATGCAACGCAATAAACAGACGGTAGGTTAGGACAAGCACATACAAGCAGACACGAGTAAGACAGCCAGAAAGATAAATTCCAATTTGATTACAGTTTTCGTCACCCCCCCCCCAAAAAAAAAAAAAAAAAAGAAAAGAAAGAAAGAAAAGAAAAGAAAAGAAGAAAAAAATATATATATAACATTAATCATACTTCCAGAGAGTTGTAAGTGAAATACCCAAGCAGTTAGAAATTACGTTTTCTATACCAGTTAATTCAGCTACATATTAGAAAAAATATGTATTCTCATCAACAAGAGAGAGATAAAATACAAGGAATGTTTATATTCTGCAGACTACCTTACATGCAACAGTCTTACGAAATCTTGCGCAAAATGATAAGTTGATATATGATAAAACGCGACCCTTTATGTAACAAGGCTATTTACTTTCCTACGAAGTGTAAGCAGGAGAAGAAAAATCTAGTCCTTGTTTATTTTGAACTTATAAACATACGTGGTTCATTTTGCAGTTTTTTCCACTGAATAAAATAAAACTACATTCAATTAATCAAAACAGGAAGACAAAACAAGGCAAATAAAGACATTATAAAAATTATACTAACCCGTTTTGACCAACAGCTGCGTATCAGTGAACAGTGTTACTTTGTGATTCTTATATATATATATATATATATATATATATATATATATATATATATATATATATATATATATATATATATGGTTTAGTTTCCCGTTTTAATTAACTAGTTTTACGTCTGTATTATACAAATGACCTGCGTGTGTTTCCTCTTTCCTTTCCACCTTCCTTCTCTCTCTCTATCTCTCTCTCTCTCTCTCTCTCTCTCTCTCTCTCTCTCTCTCTTTCCACCTTCTTTTTCTCTCCTTCCTTCTTTCTCCATCCATCCTTCTCTCTACTTTCTTCCTTCTCTTTCCTTTCCTTCTTCTTTTCTCTCCTTCCTTTCTTCCCTTCTTCTCTCTCCTTCCTTCCTTCTTTCTCCATCCTTCCTTCTCTCTCCTTTCTTCCTCTTCTCTCCTTTCCTCTTTCCTTTCTTCCGTCTCCTCTCTCCCTTCCTTCCTTCTCTCTCCTTTCCACCTTTAAGAATGCAATGAATGTGTAAAAATTATTGTTACTGAGGTAAACAACAACAACAACAAAAACAACAACATAAGAAAGCTATGATGTATAATAATCTATTCATTTTTAAGCACGAAAACAGTCACGCTTTTCGTATGTTATTCAATGAGAAAATGTATTAATGGCATACCTTTTTATATGAATGCGAACTGTTGCGAATTCACATTAAAAAAAAGGTACAGATGAATAAATAGAAGTAAACAAACAAAAGTGAAATGTATGAATGGTATACATTTATATATGAATGCGATTTTTTAAGCTGACAAAAACAAACAAACAAACAAAAAACACCATTTTAGCAATAACAAAATAATACCAACAACAATAACAATGAATAAACAAACAAACAAACAAATAAACAAAAACAAAATAAAAAGAAGAAAGATCGCGTCAAGAGTGGGAAAAACAATAACAATAAATAACAACAACAACAGCAATAAATAAACAAACAAACAAACAAATAAAAAATAAAATAAAAAACATCGCGTCAAGAGAGGCCAAAACAATAACTATAAATAACAACAACAATAAACAAACAAACAAACAAACAAACAAATAAATATGCAAAAAAAAAAAAAACACACTTCGCGTCAAGAGAGGCCAAAAACCACCCCCCAACAGAAAACGGGAGTCAGGCGAGGCACAGGTGGCAGGCCGACCTTGGCCCTTCAGCAGACCGGCGGCCTCGCTCGCAGAGGAAGGAGAGAGTGAAGGTGGATAGCGACTGAAGGTTTTTGCATTTGCTTTGTTGCTCTTGCTGATATGGTTATTGATGTCAATATTTATGCTATTGTTAGTGTGTTTGGTATTGTTGTTGTTATTATTATTGTTATTGTTATTATTGTTGTTATTAATATTGTTATTGCTATTGTTATTATTATTATTATTACTATTATTATTATTATTATTATTATTATTATTATTATCATCATCATCATCATTGTTGTTTTGTTGTTTTTGTTGTTATTATTATTTTTTTAATTGTTATTATCGTTATTATTATTACTATTATTATTGTTCTTATCATTATTATAATCAATATTATCATTACCAACATCATCATCGTCACCATCATTATGTTCACCATTACATATTCATTAACATCATTACTCTATTTTCGACACTGACGAACGACGTCAGAGTAACGTTTCCTGAACAGATTTCTCTATGACGAAAGATAGAAAATGTGTGGTTGAGTAATAGCTCAGACGAGATAGATGTCTTCCGAATCTAAGCATGTATGGCTGTGTGCGTGCTCTTGTTTGCACACACACACACGCACGCACGCACACACACACACACACACACACACACACACACACACACACACACACACACACACACACATATATATATATATATATATATATATATATATATATATATATATGTATATATATATATATATATATATATATATGTATATATATATGTATATATATATATATATATATGTATATATATATATATATATAAATATACATACATACACACACACACACATACATACATATAAATATTCATATATGTGAATGCGAAGAGCACGATGTCCCCGACGGAGGCGAGGACCAAGCGACGCGACCTGCCTGCCTGCCTGCACATGCAAAGGGCGCAGGTGACCAAGAGAGACGCAGTGAAAGTTTTGCCTCGAGTTCCTGGGCCGTGACTCTCGCCTCATCTTCCTTGTGGGAATTCCGGCTCTGGCGTTTAAGGTGACACGGGGAGGGAAACGGGGTCAGAGGAAGGAAGGGAGAGAGGGGGAGAGGGGGAATGAGAGAGAGAGCGAGATCGGGAGAGGGAGAGGGAGAAAGATAGGGAGAGAAAGATAGGGAGAGGGAGAAAGATAGGGAGAGGGAGAAAGATAGGGAGAGGGAGAGGGAGAAAGATAGGGAGAGAGAGAAAGATAGGGAGAGGGAGAAAGATAGGGAGAGGGAGAGGGAGAGAGAGAAAGACAGGGAGAGACAGAGAAAGAAAGAGATAGATAGAACGGGAGCGAAAGTGTATGCGTGTAAAGGATAGATAGATGCACAGATAGACAGACAGGCAGACAGACATAGATAGATAGATAAATAGAGAGAGAGAAAGAAAGAGAGATAGACAGAGAGAGAAAGAGAAAGAGAGAAGGAAAGATAGTATATATATATATATATATATATATATATATATATATATATATATATATAGAGAGAGAGAGAGAGAGAGAGAGAGAGAGAGAGAGTGAGAGAGAGAGAGAGAGAGAGAGATGGGATTTCAAGTTCCGTAGGATGACAACTAAAACGAGTCTCTGACATGTTCATATAAATATATTTCTTGACAATCATACGCATGGACTTCAAGAGACCGTTTGGTGCCTCTTTTGTTCCAACACACACTCTCATATGAACTCTTTTACACTCGGTTATAAATTATCAATATTATTAGTAATCACCGCATTGCAAAATATATATAAATATATATATCTCTCAGACTTCCTCGTCATCTCCCTTTTGTCGCTCAGCCATAGTAGGGAGAGTAGCCCCCGGTGTAGCCAAAGCTGCCAGGGTACCCGCCATAGGATCCAGATGGATAGCCCCCGTAGTGTCCTCCTCCGTAGGTTCCACCAAGGCCTCCGAGGCCTCCGAGACCTCCGAAGCCTCCTCCGTAGCCTCCTCCGTAGCCTCCACCGTAGCCTCCGTAGTTTCCGCCGAGTCCTCCGCCGAAGAGGCCGAAGAGGGGCTTCAAGAGGAGGTGTTCGAATCCTGGAAGGAACCTCTGGTTCGGCGTGGCTCCCGCCGCTCCCACTGGCGCTCCGGCCGCGCCCACGGGGGCTTTGTCGGGCCGAGCGGCACTCAAGCCCAGCAGCACCGCCAGGAGCGTCGCCTTCAGGATGGCTGCGTGCATCTGCAAGGGCGTGACGTTTGTGAGGGTTGCGAGACACACGCAGAATTAGGGACAAAACAACAAAACATTCTCTTGTGTAAGCGTGAAGATAAAGCGTCGAAAAAATGTAAACTACACCAAGAATGAAACGACCCTTGTGCGCTTTTGAATTCTCGATATGTTTTTTTTTTTTTTTTTTAATCGTCGAGTCTAAAAATACTGTTACTTATAAGAGGATTGTAAGATTTTCCAAATAATTCATAGAACGTAAATATGAATATAAAACTTAAATCTGAATGTCAAAGAATGACGGGTAAAAAACGAAAAAAAATGTCCCCGGGTCCCCCAAAAGAAAATAAAAATTGTGTTTATACTTCATGATATAACTCGAATTTTAAATATCTATATGCCAATGCTAGTCTTAGGAAAATAAGTCGTTTTGGAGCAATATTTTCCCCTTTTAAGAATGCAAAATCAGACTCGATGGAAAATATACTGAACAAATTATTGGTCCCTTAGATCACATTTTTATGTAAACGGTCGACACATAATATCAAACATATGCGGTTAGAATTATTTATGATTCGAGAAATACAATTTTGGAAAAAATCTTCTTCAAACGCAAATAAAAGGTTAAAATATGATGCAGGAAACTACTTCTTGCTCTTCCTCGACACAACTTTTTTGGACTGCAGGAATATTGCAAATATTTTCCTCCACTGTTACTACTGTCGGTAATAATGAAGATAATGATATTAA
>NC_051428.1:25058810-25073810 GCF_015228065.2 Penaeus monodon | reverse complement strand
GAATCAGTGAAAATTCTGCGTAATAGTATTAATTAACTATTCAGTGATTCCTAAATGCAATAAAACAAACAGACAAACAAGACTGGAGCTTACGGATAATTTCATATAATCACATAACTAACATTGTTAAAAACAGATAAAATTACATTAGTTTCTCATAATTACTAGTATGCTTTGTGCACTTTCAAAACCGATTTATTTTCATTTATATCTAGGTACAGTAGTTTAACCTTCACTTCAAAAACACATGTTATTTGAAAACGACTGCCTCATATCAACTCTATATTTAACAATGAATAGCTCTAATTAAGCGTGTTAAATCTAGTCCTATTATATAAGCTTTTAATCTGGCTCAAGAACAGAAATTATCCAAGAATAAAAGAAGCAACATTTCTTCATCACTCTCTGTCTCTTTCATTCTATTTAATCTTATTATTATCATCTTTTCCCCTTTTTGTTATTTCTTGAACGTGAACTTTCCAGGCGTTCTCTGCCCTTGTTCCTGATTTCCCATTACAACATATTTAATCCCTTTACACACATTTCGTGACAAACTGGCGGTTGCGTTTGCTTACTCATGATCATTGGAGGAAAATTCTGAGGCTGAAAATTCAACACATGCACACACACACACACACACACAAGCACACACACACACACACTCAACACATACACATATAAATGCAAGTGGGTGCATTCAACACATACATGCACAGTTGAACACACAACTACAAGCCGAAAATACATGACCCACTCGAACTCCCTCACACACGACCCCCCCTCCTCCTCCTACACGCATACACAGACTCGTGAAAGCGAGAGGTCCGTGTGGGAAATTCCGAAGGGTGACTCCAGGAGTTGCACTCGGGGACTTCCGCTGTCCATTTCTAGTTCAGGGTGAGCATCTCTTCCTGTATATTTAACTCATATTATCGCTTTTATGGTGTTTTTTTTTAATAACTATAAAATCAGTCTTTCAAAGGGAGATAGAGAGGAGGGAAGGAGATGGATAAAGATGAACTAAGCAAAAATAACTGCGATTGCTATGATGCTGTTAAACATTACGTCATAATTCGTAATGACGCAATATAACCAAATTCTACGATTATAAAAAAAATATGTATCTGTGAATGCAAGTAATGATTTAAAGCGCCCTTACGTTATATATATATATATATATATATATATATATATATATATATATATACATATATATATTACTAAGTTTCTTGAGTTATTTTTTTCCAGTTACTTTGTTTATTAATTTGTACATCTATAAAAGATTTACTATACAATATATGTAAGTATACCCTGAAAACATGCTCATCTTCTATATACCATTTGAGTTTCGTTTTCTGTGACGATTAAGCATGAACGAAATAAAAACGACTAGAAAAAGTATCATTTTAATGATAAAACATACATACTGAAAATATGTTCTTTTAGTGTTGTGAAAAATACATATACATTGTATAGAAATGGAGACATACCTATACAACTACAATGATAGTAAACAGATCCAGAAACAACCTTTTTGACAACGAAATTTGTTTTATCATGTTCATGTACAGTACATATAATCAGGCATTCTTCTTGAAACAGAGGGGGAAAGAGAGTCTAGTTTTGGACATCGAAAAAGAATCTGCTTAATTACTGTTATTATATGCCATCTCTTCCGGTGGCAATTAACTCGCGATCGGGGGCAGTTAGCAACTAACTGTTTTACCTGTATGGGTTATTTTTTCAACTGGAACACATTATTTTGTAGTAAAATATCCTAGATGGCTTTTGGTATCTCATGATGGGTTGTGCTGTGTTATAGATACACAATATAAGGATGAATGTGCATGAAAATAACCGAGGTAGAAGGAATGCAGCTTGATATATGTTTACCGCCTACTCAGCTCCCGCCGCTCGAGAGGCGTCGTGTAGGCCTTAACCGTCGAAAAAGAGACTATGGTTAAGTCCTTTTTTTCGATGGTTACGGTTTACGCGACACCTCACGCGCGGCGGGAACTGAGGAGGCGGTAAAGGGTTATCGAGTTACCTGATGCATTCCTCCTGCCTCGGTTATTTTCGTGTATGTTCGTATTTAAATTGGATATCTAAAACATGGCACCAACCACCACTTTAATAATAAAAAAATCTACTGGGATATTATATTCCAAAATACTGCATACCAGTCGGAAAAAAATAACCAATGCTATCTCTTCCAGTGGCAATTAGTGTCGCTTAATGTCTCGCGTGGGAATGGCCGCGGCTGACGGCTAGCTGTTTTACTGTATTGGTTTTATTTTCGACTGGTACACAGTATTGTGGAATACATTATCCTAGATGGTATTTGATATCTTATGGTGGGGTTGTACAGTGATATAGTCACCCAATATAATTGCGAATTTGCATGGAAATAACCGAGGTAAGAGGATTGCATCTGACAACTCGACAAATGTTTCCCGCCTATTCAATTCCTATCGCGTAAGCCGTAACCGTCGGAGAAGACGGCTCAATACAGTAAAACAGCTAGAAGTCAACCGCGGCCATTCCCATTACGTCACAAGATTGGGCGGAGCTTAGCGACGTGTCTCGCCTCCCACCACGAGACAGATTTTGGGCGTCGCGAGACGTCGCGCGACACAGTAATTGCCACTGGAAATGATGGCATTAGATATAATAAGCGCAAGAAATGTCGTATATCTGTGGAAATAATCATATCAACAACAACAACAACAATATATATGTTAAGAGTGTGGTGGACAAGAAATGAATCAATAGTATGAGTTACGTGCCAAGGATGGCTGTCTGTGGTCCGCGTCTCTTTCCTCTTTTTCTCACTTGAATTTGGGGAGGGGCAGAAATCTAGCCTACAGTGTTTAAATACATGTCTGAGTGAAATAGACGGATAGACAAAGGCAGACAGAAAAAGACAGATATATAGAGATAGAGAGACTCAGACGGACATATATTTCTCTTAAAATCATAAAATCTTAAACCGATCTTATATCAGTGAAAATTATACGTAATAATACTAATTAACCATTTATTGGTCGCTAAATGCAATAAAACAAATAGACAAACAAGAATGGAACTTCCGGATAATTTAATATAGTAACGTAACTAATATGGTTAAAATAGAGATAAAAATTTATTAATTTTTCATAATTTCTAGCATGCTTTGCGCACTTTTAATAATTACTTATTATATCTAGATCCAGCAGTTTAACCTTCATTTAAAAAACGCACGTTAATTGGCAAAAAAAAAGACTGCCTCATATTAACTCTCATTGAATTGCTCTAATTAAGCCTGTTAAATCTGGCCTCATTATATCATCTTTTAATCTGGCTCAAGAACAGAAATTATCCAAGAACAAAAGAAGTATAATTTTTTATCACTCTGTCTCATTTATTATATTTCATCTTATTCTTGTCATTTTCTTTTCTTTTTGCTATGAAAGAACAGCTCTGAACGTAAACTTTTCTCTGCCCTTGTTCCCGATTTCCCATTACAGAGATTTCGTGACAAACTGGCGGTTGCGTTTACTTATGCATGATTATTGGGGGCGGGGGGGGGGGGATCCAGAGGCTGAAAAGGCAAAGCACATGCACATACATGCACACAAACACACACACGGACACCCGCGCATATACTATCACACACACACACATATAAATGCAAGTGGGTGCATTCACACATACAGTTACACACATACCTACTCACTCACACCCCATCCCCAGACACACACACATGCATACACAGACACGTGAAAGCGAAAGGTCTACGTGGGAAATTCCTGAGAGTGACTCCAGGAGTTGCACTCGGGGACTTCCGCTGCTCATTTCTAGTTCAGGGTGAGCATCTCTTCCCTATACTCTCATATTATCGCTTTGATAGTGTTTTTTTTTATGATTGTATTCAATTACGTCTTTCAAAGGGAGGCGGAGAGGAGGGGAGGGGATGGATGAATATGAAGAATAACAACACAAAGAATAACAAAAATAACTGCGATTGATGTGGTCATGTCAAGTATTAAGCCATAATTTATTATGAAGTCATGTAACCCAATTTTGAGGTTATCCAACATAAAACAAGATGAAATTTTTGTTTCTGCGAATACAACTAATGGTTTAATGCGCCCGTACGTTTTATCTATTTTTTATTTTTTACCAAGTCTCTTCAGTCATTTTTTCTATTTAATTTCAGTTTATTCATTTGTATATATATAAAAGACTTATCACACAATATGTATACGTTTACCCCCAAAACTTGCTCATTTTCTATATGCTATTTGAGTTTCGTTTTCTGTGATCTTTAAGATCTAACTAACTAAATAAAAGTAATTGCAAAAGTCGCATGACAATGATAAAACCTACATCCTGAAGATATGTTCGTTTAGTATTGTGAAAAATACATATACATTGTATAGAAATGGACACATACCTATACAACTACAATGGTGGAATCCATTAAGTTTGATCTAACAATTTAAATGTAAGTAAGCAAAACAAATCCAGACAGAGAATTTTAACATTAAAACAGCTCACTGGCGGATTGAGAAATCCAGATGGAGATCAGCAAAGGACTGGACTTAGTTCCTTGAAAGGAAGATGTTTCAGCTAATGTATTGGAGAGTTTTAACGTGAAACTATTTTACACATGGTTTATTAATTTCGGAAATCTCGCAACAGTAGCACTACAAAATCCTAGAATGACTAGATCTACCAGTGTCTGTCGTTCCTGAATATTTTCCAGCGACGGCATCTGGAAATGGTTCTTCCTGTGGCATTTCTTTGTAACCCCCCCCCCCCCCGTCGCTTTCCCCGAAGTATACTGCATCTTTTTGTTCTACGAATTACTGCTGCTTGAAGCCAAATAAACATAGGTTATATGCGACAGGCGTGAAATTCGCCAGACCTTAAATCTAATTTCACTTTCGAAACCTGTGCCAATTCTAGGCACGTGCCATGGGCAGTTTGGGAAGCATTCGTCTATAACAAGACGAGAATGCACAGCAATTAGGAATATGCAACAAAATTAAACATTATGAACCTTCATCTGTTTAAAACCATGAAGGACACGTGAATGTTTATCAGTACATAATACACAAAAAATTATTAATCAGTTATTTAACACATAGATCCTTTTATAACCGTCAATAAATACACGAATTCTCAGTAGTACGTATTAGTATCATAACCTAAATCAATATTATAATAACACACGCATTCTCATCAACCCAAAGCGTGATGTTGACCAACACCAATACTTAATAAATGCATTTGCAACCACACATAAACTTCTAACCTAAGTGCTTCCCTCAAAACTGCAAGTCACGTTAAAACCTCACTTTATCACTCGTCCTTGCTGTGCGGGAAATGAGAGTAAGTTGGCGGTTAAGAAAAAAAGTAAACCTTTTCTAGGCTTAACCTTCCCGATTCTATTTTAATGTTCTGTATTTATTTTGGTAGAAATCTCTCATTTTATTCGTGAGCTGCCGTTGTCATTGAGGGAAGTGTGTGTATATATATAGCAGCTGTAATGTTATGAAACTGTCATTCAGATTTTTCCTTTTTGCAGTGAGGTGAGGTGAGACGAAAAAAAATATTACATTTGTAGTTACCTTTCGTGTTTTTCATAGATAACAGTTGAGCTATAGGATGCTTTGTGTTCTTTAAAAGCTTAATCTATCATTCCGTTGCTCATATGTAAAATGTATTTGATACCAATAACTGTTCAAGAAATATGTTTTTCCTGCAATTTATGAAGAAAATAGTCTGTTATTTGATACTTGTTCCCAGTGTGTTTTTTTCTCATGTTATAAATGTCAGATTTCTTTCCTATTCCTCTAATTAATTTTATTGATGTTTTGTTTCTGCATTGTAGACGTTTAAATACTTCTCGAGTTCCTAGACACGAACGCAACTCAATTTACCGACGTGAGTATTTTCTCGTGCTTTAATGTTCAATATTTTTCCCGTAGAGTTTCTGGACATAATAGAAAACACTGTTGTTATTCAGTTATTATTAGCATCAGTCTGTTCCATTTATTCATTCGTTTACCTGTTTTTCTAATGCGAATCATTCCTTGTACTGCAGATGATGAAGATATTCGTGGTGTGTCTGCTAGCGTGCGTTGTCGCGGCCGAGGACAAAGCACATGGCAGCAGCAGTCAGGGCGACACGCGTTTCCTTGGGAGCTTCATCGGCGGGCTTGCAGCAGGCTTCTTAGGCAGACCCAACAGACCCCACAGACCCTTCAGGCCTCATGTAAACGGGGGCTTCAATTCGGGTTACCATCCAGGCTTCAATAACGGCTTTAATAATGGTTTCAATAACGGCTTTCATCCTGGCTTCAGTAACGGGGTTAATCACGGTTTCAACAACGGTTTCAACACAGGTTTTCATCCAGGCTTCCACAGCGGCATTAATCAAGGTTTTAACCATGGCTTCAACAGCGGCTTCCATCCAGGCTTCAACAACGGAATCCACGGCGGCTTCGGTTCCGGCTGTCGATACTGCAGAGCTCCAGGAGGACAGGCCTACTGTTGCTAACCCGCCCAGATGTCAGGAGGTGAAGGGCGTCCAGCTTCGGGCAACTGCTGCACCGCTTTCTGTGTCGGGGAAGGTGTGTGCGTCGGTAGAGTGGACGTATTTGCTGTATATTTTACTGTATGTAATTTATTAAAAGATTATGAGTTTCATGGCCTGTTTTAGAAACGTGAACATTTATACTGCAGATATGCGTATAGCTGTCTATACAAATATAGTATATATATATATATATATATATATATATATATATATATATATATATATATATATATGTATATATATAAATATGTATGTATGTATGTATGTATGTATATATATATATATATGTATATATATATATATATATATATATATATATATATATATATATATATATATATATATATATACATATACATACACACACACACACACACACACACACACACACACACACACACATATATATATATATATATATATATATATATATATATATATATATATATATATATATATATAAGTGTGTGTGTGTGTGTGTGTGGTAAGTGATAGGCGATACAGGCGATATAGGCGTTTACTTCGATTACTTTTACAATCAGTAATCGATTAATAATCGATTACTTACACCTGAAAATATATGCAATAGTTTATCTCGTAGAATATCAGGTATACATTTATGTGCTTTCTCTCTCTCTCTCTCTCTCTCTCTCTCTGTATGTGTTGAAACGGTTCTCGTCACCATTTCCCTATCCCCCCCCACATATATATATATATATATATATATATATATATATATATATATATATATATATATATATATTTAGAGGTTCTTGTTTTCTTGTTGATTGTAAATGGGATTTCAATACCATAATTATTGCACACAAAAGGTTAATACTAATTTGAATTTCATTTCACTCATATTTGAACTAATAGAATTGTCCGAGAGCTCCACACTGGTATAATCGCTCTTCCTAGGGCAAAACTTCGTCCACTTCGACTCCATCTTCCGATTTCGACCGCCAGGGAGTGAGAGAGGAATAGAAATCGCTTGGATGCAACACGATGCTTCTATGCTGTGTATTGAATGGCATAGAGCTAGCGAAAGAAATGAAGGCTATATTTGTCTTTGTATCAGTCGTTCCCTCCATTCTATCACGCATAGCGTCACAGTTTTCAGGTTTCAAAGGGGTTAATGGCTGGCATTGTACGTTAGTACCTTGGTAGGAGTCATGAGATCATTAATTTTCTCACAGTATGCTTCTCGTTCCACTAATCTCCCTTTGCCTCCTCTTCACATGGTCTCTCAAAGCCGGAGAACCTACTTCTACATAGCACATAATTACATCACGCGCCTTACACCTAGAGATATATTAAACATGCGCTATACAGTATGTTTACAGGCCTGGTATCTGTCTGATTAAAGGCTTGATTTCGCAGTTGTAAATACTACGGGACATAAGAGCAAAATCAGAAATGTTTTTCTTCATAAAGACGGGAAGCCCTTGTTATGAATTTGGGCAAAAGTTACACAGAATATGAGATTAGATATAAAGGGAAGCGGAACTAAATATATATTTAAATATGTGTAAACACCCACACCCACCCCACCCACACACACGCACACACACACATACATCATATGGAAGGGGTGTGTATAACTGCATAACTACTGTTAAATTCTACATAATATAGTATTAACCTTACATGCTTTTCGGTTTGCCACATACATCGCCTTTTCCAAACACATATTTACACATATATGCACGCTCATCCTTCCTGGCTCACTAGACTTACCAATCCTGTATTATCTTTCCTGTTCTGCAAGGGCTATTTGTTGCTGGAACACATCCAACACTTCCTTCACCGATTGCCAAATGCTCTATACGTGGTTTATAGCTATCCACTGACACTTGATAGGCGTCGATAGATATACATATACAGAAAGAAATATAGATTAAATGTAGATAGATAGATAGATGTAGATAGATAGATAGACACAGAGAGAGACTGATGGTAAATTGAGTGATTGACAGACAGACATACCTATCTCATACAACTTTCCTTGGGGATATCCAAGGAGTCTTATCAAATTCACTTATAGTAATTCCATGGATTAACATAGTATCACAATCATTTTCAGAAATTAATGATCATATTTCAGCAAAGATAAATCAAAACTAGGATATACTAACATTTGTAAGTTTAATATTAAGCTATTAAATAAAAATACAAAAACTCCCATTTTCGATTATACCTAAATAATAATGTGGAACAAATGTATAAATAAAACTAATATATGGCATGAATGGAAATCATGACATTGATGTTGATGGTCTTTACCACGACACGTGATCACATTTAAACCACATTTTAGGAATATGTGTGAGCTGGCTATCAGTACACGTGATATAAAAATAACACTAAGATTCTCAACTATTCTGCTGTAGTACTGATTATGCACGGCAGGTAAATTTAAAGTAAGAGCAAGCTTTAGAATAACATGAACAATTATTTACGTCCCAATAATGTATGTATGCATTTATTAATGTAAAAAAAAGAAAAAAGAAAACGTAATGTATGTGACCAAAGAAAATGTTTTTTTTTTCGCTTAGACTTAACTACATCATTCTCTGTATGATATTCCTTTGATATAGTTCAGTTATTACCCAGTAACTGCACAACGCTTACAGAAGACAGATTGTTAAAGACAGGCAGACAAGGCGAGGGAAAAACATAAGCCATATTTAAAATTCATCTTCATCATTTAAATTTAATTACATAATGAGAAGTAAATTTGGTGTAGTTATCCCTTAAAATTTGTTTTTCTTTATTAGAGTCTTCTATAGGGTAAACTGCCCTAAATTGTGCGAAATTCTCAAAAACAAAAAAAAAATTGTCATTGCGTTAGGTAGATAAATCAGTGAAGGGTTAACTCTATGCAAAAACAACAGGGGTATTGTGAGTATTTTGTCTCTGTTTTAAACATGGGAATAAAAACTGACAAGACCACTAAGAATGCATTTTTTTTTGTTTTACTTTTAACTTCCTTCTGTGGATTTTATTTTTGCTCGATATTAATTTACTGATAATAATATGCGCTCATATGATGATGATGGTAATGATAATGAGGATGATGATATTAATAATTATTATTTACATTTGTATTCATTATAGTTTCTTTTTTCTTATTCTGCCATCATCATCATCACAACTACTGTTTATTATTATCATTTGATAAATAACAGTAAAGACAAATTGAAGACTGGATATCAAATACTCTGTATGTAAAATCACTATGCATTATCTAATGTTACCTTTCCATAAATGAATTTTATCAACAAATGTCGTGACAAAAATGAAGCTTCGAAACACTAATACATAATCTACAAGAGTCACATTATTTATGTGTTCGAGACGGAATTCGAGACATGTTTGACTCAAAATTTGACTGTGGCTGTACTTGAGATATATAGTTAGGTATAATGTGAGATCTATTTAATATGGAGACGAAATATGCAAATAAAGAAGCTTGTCGCTATATCTATTAATATAATTTCTATCAATCTCACGATCTTCACTATCATTGTTATCATCACCTTTGCCGTTATCATCAAAGACTGACAATAGCATTATCAATATTGCTATTAATCTTCTGACAATTATCTATATTATTATCATGATATAGATTTTTACTCCGGTTAAAGCTTAAACAGTTTAACATTCTTTTCCCTCACTCCCTTCCTCTGTTTTTTCTCTCTCATTCATGGTGGGCGATACACACACACACACACACACACACACACACACACACACACATACACACACACACACACACACACACACACACACATACACACACACACACACATACACACACACACACACACACACACACACACACACACACACACACACACACACACACACACACACACACACACACACACACACACACACACACACACACGCGCGCGCGCGCGCGCACACACACACATATATAATCATATATGTGTGTGTGTTTCAATTTTCTCTTCCTTCTCTATCCCTCTTCCCTCCACTCTCTTCCACTAATCTCTTTCTCTTCCCCATTCCTTCTCTCTCTTCCGTCCCTATCTAACTCTATCACTCCCCCACCTTCTCTCTTTTTCCCATCTCCAACTCTTCCCCTCCTATCCTTCCTCTGTCTCTCTCTTCCATAATATTAGAATAAAACTTATACATTTATCTTTCGATTCATGATTCTTAAATTCTATAAAAAGCGATTCAGTTCTATCTTTCGGCGATTTGAACCTAATAATTGAATCAACGGTTTAATTTCATTTTCGGTCAGCAAATGGAAACTTGCAAGATATCTAATTCCATATTATGCCACTAATTTAAACCTAATAACTGATCTAATTCCCTGTTTAACCAAGAGCACAACATGTATAAACACCATTAATTCCAAGCATAAAAAACTAGTTTAAATCCTCATGGTAGCATCACCTTCCATCCTTATACCACATTAAATCCCATATTACACCATTAATCAAATCAGACTTAATTTAACATATTATACCAGGACGTATTCCTATAAAGCACTCATTTCTATTATCAATCGTCCCAGAGTATAAGTTCCGGAAGCGCAAACTCCCGCAAACGAAGCAAGGTCAGCCAACACGCATGGCGACTGCCATTTGTTTCCTGTTTCGACGGCGTCTCTCTCTTGATTATCAGTTTGGATTAACAAGAGGTCGAGGTTGTAGGCGAATACTGTAATGACAAATATGAAAGTGATTACTTATATGACTAGCCATGTAGGATTGGATTGGCTGGTGGAGAGGGTGAGCAGAAGATAGCAATGGAGATGGAGGGAGGGAGGGAGAAAGAGAGAGAGAGAGAGAGAGAGAGAGAGAGAGAGAGAGAGAGAGAGAGAGAGAGAGAGAGAGAGAGAGAGAGAGAGAGAGAGAGAGAGAGAGAGAGAGAGAGAGAGAGAGGGGAGGGAGGGAGAGGAGAGAAGGAAGGAGAGGGAGTAAAAGGGAGAGGAAGAGGGTGAGGGACAGGGAGGGGGAGAAGGAGAGAGGGAGGGAGAGATAGATAGATGGATGGATAGATAGATAGATAGAAAGGGAGAAAGAGAAAGAGAAAGAGAGTAAGATAGATAGATAGATAGATAGATAAATGAATAAATAAATAAATATATATATATATATATATATATATATATATATAGAGAGAGAGAGAGAGAGAGAGAGGGAGAGAGGGAGAGGGAGGGAAAGGGAGAGGGAAAGGCAGAGGCAGAGGCGGAGAGAGAGAGAGAGAGAGAGAGAGAGAGAGAGAGAGAGAGAGAGAGAGCAGAAGGAAAGAAAGACAGAGAGACAGATAAAGAGAAAGGAAGAGAACTGAAAGAGAGAGACAGAGACACGGATATCCAGACAGCCAGAAACAAACACAGACTAAGAGACAGAAAAAAAAATAGCTATAAACCGCCAATAAACCATCAAAGCTTCGACCCAGCGGCTAGTCCCCTGAACCGCCAACCCTCGGCCAAAGGGAACAGGAAACAAACAAATATTTCATTGGGTAAAAGGAAGCCCGTTTACAGCTAAGGATAGGCTGGACGAAATGTTAGATTTTTACACAAGGTGCAATATATCGATTTGTCTTTAGTTTATTTGAAATTTTGACTAATGATGACGATACTTATAATGGAGAGGATAGTAATATTGATGATTTTGATAATGATGATAATGAATATAGTAACGATAATGATAATAGCGATAATAAAGATAATGATTATAATATTTTCACTTTCACGTTTTACATTATTCTGTCTTCTTCATCCCTCTGTATACCAGCGTTATTTTTTTTTTCTTATGTATGAGTATTGAAGATTTGGATTTACTTCCATTGTAGTTAAGAATACCACATATTAATGTCATGTTTTTATTATCATAAGTACAAGCACACAGCATTTACTCAGTAAAGTTCCAAAACTATACAAACACGCACACAAAATTAACACAAACAATCATACAAAGGACATAAATGAAAAAAATAAAACACGCTACAACATATTCATACATATATATATTTTTTAAATACATAAAACTGTATTTACGAACACACCCACGCACAAAGTAATCACGATGAGGAGAGAAAATCACTACCCAAAAGAGACGATGGGTTTGCACACACGCTCCCTGAGACAGGTGTCGAAGCAGCACTTGTCCGAACCCGTGCAAGCGAAGTCATTGAAGCAAACCTGAGGCCCGCCAAACCTTGTGTTCGGACACTGGGGTCGCACCGCGGGGCAACGACCTGGCTTGAATTGGTTGAAACCTCCGTTGAAGGGAGGTCGGAAGCCGGTGGACTGGCCGAGGATGCCCGCAGCGATTCCGCCGACCAAGTTGCCAAGCTGATTGAAACCTCCTTGGTTGAAACCGCCCTGGTTGAATCCTGGGTTGAAACCTTGGTTGAAGCCACCCTGGTTGAAGCCTCCCTGGTTGAAGCCTCCCTGGTTGAACCCTGGGTTGAAGCCTTGATTGAAGCCTCCCTGGTTGAAGCCTCCTTGGTTGAAGGGTCTGTTGGGTCTGTTGGGTCTGTTCCCAGTCAAGCCCGAGAGGAGGTTACCCAGACCGAAGATGCGAGTGTTTCCTTGGTTGGTACTGTTGGTATTCTGGGCAAGGGTCGACCCCACCGCCAGGCACAGCAATATCACCCTCAGCATCTGTAATACGAAGAAGGCCCGCTATGAATATCACAAAATGACGAAAAAATTGAAAGGAAAAAGAAAGATAAAACACAAATGGAAATGAAAAAGGAAAAAGAAAAAGAAAAAAAAAGAAGATAAACATAAAAGAAAAAAATGGAAAGAGAAAATAGGAAAAAATGAAAAAAAAAGTAAAAGGAAAAAGAAAAATAGAGAAAAAACACCGCTATCCCATCACTCGTTTTGTTATATGCTATGCCCCTTTTATGAATATATTTGCTAAATAATTCTTAGTCTTATTACCGTGATGAGAATTTGTAGGAGTTGACGTTCTCAGCAGAGGAAGACAGTTCCGGCACTGGGAGGAGAGGGCAGATTACCTTTATATATAGACGTCCTTCAAGGTCAGAGGAGGTTATGACGTCACGGGAGATAACTGCGCCATCTATGTGGAGGGGGAACTATAACCATGCTCATAAGTGTTTTTTTTTTTTTTTTTTACATTTGTGTTTACACATATGCACACACGTTCTATCCGTATATGCGTATTTGTCTATCTCTGTCTCACTCGTTTAATTGTATGTTCTGTCGATATCACTGTGTTTGTTTATATATATGTTGGAATAAATAAATAAGTATATAGAATCCGATGCATACACACACACACACACACACACACACACACACACACACACACACACGCGCGCGCGCGCGCGCGCGCGGAATATATATATATATATATATATATATATATATATATATATATATATATATATATATATATATATATATGTATACAGAGAAACAGACACCTGCAGAAGAATGCGGAAAGGCAGGTGACAGAGGATCAAGGTAACCTGTAGGAGCATACCTGTAAGCGATTGCACTGGAGGAACAAGAAGAGCTTACTTCTGTGCTTTGTCATGCCACAATGCACGGCACGACTCTTACAGTGTGTGTGTCTTGTGTACAAAGTCATTATTCCTTGTAAAACCGAGAGAAGTGCATCCGCCGCCACCGGTGCGCAAAAGGTTAATTGCGTTTTTGCTTTGCAGAAAAGAAAAACACTATTTGATTTCCTCTTCTCTTAGGACACGTGAACAAATAGATTTGGATTTATTGATAGATAAATGAATCGGCAGCAAGAAAGTTTGTGTGTGGATCGGACTAACAGTTACAGAGACTCCTGAAAAGTTACTTTTCTATCGATACTCATCATTCTTAAACCACTGTAATATTTGTATTTGAGAATCATACATGTAAAAAAAGTCTGTCATGAACGTAAATACTTACGAAACTCAGCATTTATGATGATATCGAAGAGCGTTTGTAACAGAAGATGCATATTAAGATTATGTTTACGTTCTGCTGTGTTGTCTCCTCGTGTGTGGGAGTGCCGGGGCTATACCCTGGAAATCCCCCCTCACTCCCCCCCCTTTAGTCTATCCCTGGAGCTTGTCATCCATAAAAGAAGTAAAAAAAAAAAGGATAAACAACATGACTCTGTATGTTACAACTTTTATCTTGGTACTATATCCTGTAGAGAGACGCTTTACTGTGGATGTTTAGACTCGAGTGTGTCCGAGACTGCTTTCACATGCTACATGAATAAAGTCCATTATTTCTTTTATTATTTTTTTTCTCATATTTCTCATTTTTCGTTTCGTTAATTAGTTTCTCTTTCTAATGAATGATATTGTCTTTTCAACAACTCCATATTCGTCAGCTTAGAATTAGAAAATACTAAATTAGAATAATAACGCGTTTATAACACATCCCG
>NC_051428.1:25041310-25048810 GCF_015228065.2 Penaeus monodon | reverse complement strand
GAGAGAGAGAGAGAGTCGAGAGAGAGAGAGCAGAGAGAGAAGAGAGAGAGGAGAGGTGAGAGGAGATGAGAGGACTGAGGAGGAGGAGAGAGAGAGGGATGAGAGAGAGCGGGAGAAGAGGGATGAGAGTCCGAGGAGAGGGGAGAGAGAGCGAGAGAGAGAGAGAGATTGATGAGACCGACGTGGAGTTGGAGAGAAGCTCGGAGAGAGGACGAGAGAGAGAGAGACAGGAGAGAGAGAGTGGAGAGAAGAGAGGAGAGACGAGAGGAGAGCGTGTGTGGGTGTGGGTGTGTTAGGAGAGATGAGAGAGAGAGCGAGAGGAGGATGGAGAGAGATGAGAGAAGTGAGAGAGTGGAGAGAGAGATCGGACGAGGAGAGAAGGAGATATTTTTTTGGAGATCGAGTGAGAGGATGAGGAAGAGAGAGAGGAGGGAGAGGGGAGAAAGAGAGAGGAGAGAGAGGACAGAGGATACGAGAGAGAGAGCGAGAGAGATGGGAGGATGATGAGAGAGAGAGAGAAGATGTGAGAGAGAGAGAGGGAGACGAGAGGGAGGTGCGAGAAGAGAGAGAAGACGAGAGAAGAAGAGAGGGGGAGAGAGAGGGGGATGAGGAAGGAGACGGAGAGTTGAGAGCCCGACGGAGACGGAGACGAGAGAGAGAGGAGAGGAGAGAGAGAGCGGAGACGGGAGAGAGAGAGAAGGAGAGAGAGAGTAGGACCGGAGAGACAGAGAGAGAGAGAGAGAGTCAGACCGAGAGAGAGAGAGAGACAGAGAGGGAGAGACGGCAGAGAGGACGAGAGAGAGAGAGAGAGGAGAGGAGAGAGAGAGAGGAGAGAGAGAGGAGAGCAGAGAGGGGGGGGGGGGGGCGAGAGTAGGAGGAGGAGAGTAGAGAGGGAGAGGGAGAGACGAACGAGGAGAGAGAGAGAGAGGAGAGAGAGGAAAACAGAGAGAGAGAGAGAGAGAGACCGGAGAGAGGAGGAGGAGAGAGAGAGAGAGAGAGATGAGAGAGAGAGAGACGAGAGAGAGAGAGAGGAGAGAGAGAGAGAGAGAGCAAGCAGTAGAGAAGAGATGAGAGGGAGAGAGAGAGAGAGGAGAGAGAGAGAGACTGAGTACGAAGAGAGGAGACGATGAGAAGAGAAGAGAGAAGATCGGAGAGAGAGCCGACGAGGAAGAATAGAGAGAGGACTGAGAGAGAGCGAGAGAGAGAGAGAGAGAGGGAAAGACCGACTGACAGAGAGGAGATGGTGAGGAAGTCTAGTGAGAGAGAGAGATAGAGAGATGAGAAGGAAATGTGAAAAAGAGAGTGAGGAGTGAGAGAGAGAGGGATCGAAGAGAGAGAGGAGCGGAGAGGGAGAGAGAGGAGAGAAAGAGACGAGAGTGAGACTGAGCGAGAAGAGATTGAGAGGAGAGAGAAGATAGGAAGAGAGAATATGTGAAAGAAGAATGAGATGGGACAAGAGTGAGAGAGAAGAGAGAGAGAGAAGACCTAGAGAGGAGAGATGACGAGCGGGAGGAGAGAGAGAGAGGAGAGAAGGAGGAGAGAGAGAGAGAGGAGGATGAGATAGAGGAGAAGGGAGAGAGGAGAACGGAGAGATAGAAGAGAAGAGAGAGAAAGAGGGAGGGAGAGAGACCACCGAGATGGCCGAGCAGAGCCAAAGAGTCGACCCGGAAGAAGAGATGGAGAGAGGGAGAGAAGAGAGAGGAGGGAGAGGAGAGAGACGAGGGAGAGGAGGAGTGGAGAGGAGAAAGACGAGATGCGAAAGGAGGGGGGAAAGAGAGAGAGAAGAGAGAGAGAGGAGAGAAGACGATGACAGAGGAGATGAGATGATGGAGAGAGAGAGAGAGAGAGAGAGGAAGAGTGAAGAGAAAGAGAGAAAGAGCGAGAGGAGAGTGTTTGAGATTTTTTTTTTTTTTTAGATTAGCTGGCAAGAGAGAGCGAGAGGAGGGAAAAGAGTGAGAGGAGAGAGGAGAGGGAGATGACGAGAGGGTGAGAGAGAGAGAGGCGACGAGAGACGAGAGACTCAGAGTGAGAGAGTGGGAGATGAGAGAGAGAGAGAGAAAGAGAAAGAGAGAGAGAGAAAACAGAGAGAGAGGAGAGAGATGAGAAGAGAGAGAGAGATGGAGACGAGAGAGGAAGAAGTGATGTGAAGAGAGAGAGAGACGAGGGGACGGATGAGAGAAGGAGAAGAGCCGAGAGATGGATAGATGATTGATGATGAAGGGTAGATTGAGAGTTGCGGAGAGAGGAGGAGAGGAGAGAGAGACGGGAGGGAGAGAGAGAGAGAGAGAGCGGAAGAGTGAGTGAGCGAGTGAGAGGAGGAGAGAGAGAGAAGAGAGACGCGGGGAGAGGAGAGAGCGACGAGAGAGAGAGAGAGAGATGCGAGAGAGGAAGAGAGGAGAGAGAGTGAGAGAGAGAGGACGGGAGAGTGGAACGGATGACGAGGAGTGGGGGAGGGGAGGAGGGAGGGGGAGGAGGATGAGAGAGAGGGGGGAGAGGGAAGAGAGCCGAGAGAGAGAGATGGAGAGAGAAGCGAGGAGGGAGGAAGGAGAGGAGAGATGGAGAGAGAGGGAGGACGAGAGGAGGGAGAGGCGAGGAAGAGCGAAAGAGGAGATGAGAGAAAGAGAGATTTGAGGGGGAGTGCGTGTGAGACGAGAGAGAAAAGAGAGAGAGAGTGGAGAGAGAGAGGAGAGAGAAGAGAGAGAGAGGAGAGAGAGAGAGAGAGGATGGAGACGAGAGAGTAAGAGAGAGAACGACGAGAGGAGAGAGAGAAGAGAGAGGAGAGACAGAGAGAGAGAGGGAGAGAGAGAGTGAGAGAGGAGAGGAGAGAGGGGAATGAGAGAAGAGAGAGGAGACGGGAGATGAGAGAGGAAGACGAGAGAGATGAGGATTCTTGCACTGAGAGATGGAGAGATCGAGAGAGGGAGAAAGAGAGACCGAGGAGAGATGAGAGAGCGAGAGAGGAAGAGTGACCGTGAGGGAGGAGTAGGAGAGGAGAGAGAGAGAGAGGTGAGGAGGAGAAGATTAGAGGGCGAGGGAAAAGAGAGGAGAGAGAAGAGTGAGAGGAGAGAGAGAGACGAGAGAGGAGATGATGGGATGGAGAGACCCCCCGAGGAGAGAGAGAGAGAGAGAAAGAGAGAGAGAAGAGCGAAGAGAGAGAGACGGATCGGAGAGACGAGGAGAGGAGACTGATGATTGATGAAGATGAGAGGAGAGGAGAGAGAGAGGAGTGGGAGAGAGAGAGAGAGAGAGGGGAGAGATGAGAGGGGAGCGATGGCGAGGAAGGGAGAGAGGAGCTGAGGGAGTGAGAGGAGAGAGAGAGGTGAGAGAGGATAGAGAGAGGAGAGAGAGCTGAAGACGATGGGAGGGGGGGGGGAGACCTGGTAATGAGACCGAGAGATAAAAGTGATTGAGAGAGAGACCGAGAGAGAGAGGACGAGAGAAGGAGGAGAGAGAGAGAGAGAATATGTGGAAGAAGAGAGTGAGAGAGAGAGAGAGGAAGGATGAGGAGAGTTGAGAGGAGAGAGAGAGAAGTGAGAGAGAGAAAAGAAGGAGAGGAGAAAGAGAGAGAGAGCAAGAAGAGAGAGACGAGAGATGGAGGAAAATAGAGTGGGGAGAGGAACAGGAGAGAGCGAGAACGAGGAGAGATGAGAGAGGGAGAGAGAATGAGAGAGGGAGGAGGACGAGAGAGAGAGACGAGAGAGAAACGAAGACGAAAGACGAGAGAGAAGAAGAGTAAGGAGAGAGAGAGAGAGAGAGAGGACGAGGAGGAGAGAGAGAGATGACGGAGAGAGGAGCGATGAGGAGAGAGATGAGAGGACGCCGGAGAGAGAGAGAGAGACAGACAGAGACAGAATATGTGGAAGAAAGAGAGTGACGTGAGAGAGAGAGAGAGCAGGAGGAGAGAGAGAGCTTCTATTCTGATCTGGAGAGAGCTTTATCTATGATTTTTGACGCAGAGACGAGAGAGAGAAGATAGAGAGAGAGAATATGTGGAGAAAAAAGAGAGTGAGAGAGAGAGAGAGAAGGAGACGACAGATGAGCCAGGATCGAGAGAGAGGAGAGGGCAGAACGAGATGGAGATACTCAGAGAGAGGAGACGGAGAGGAGAGAGGAGAGAGATGGAGAGCGCCTGGGGAGGAGAGAGAGGGACCAGAGACGAGAAGAGAGAGATGACTCGGTGGGCGAGATGATTGGAAGAGAGAGAGAGAGAGAGGACAGGGAGAGAGAGAGATTAGGAGAGAGAGAGAAGAGAAGTGAGAGAGAGAGAAAGAGACGCTAGAGAGAAAGAGAGAGAGAAGAGAGAGCGAGAGACAGATAGGAGACCTAGATTGAGAATGATGAGAGGGAGAGAGAGAGAGAGAGAGGAAGACGTGAGGTTTGTGAGGACGAAGAGATGAGAGAGAGAGAGAACGACTGACCCGAAGAGAGAGAGACGAGAGGGAGGGGAGAGAGACGAGAGAGAGAGGAGAGGAGGAAGGAGGGAGAGGAAGAACTGGTTGATAGAGAGAGGAGAGAAGATGTGAGAGAAGACTGAGAGGAGAGCCGAGAGAGGAGATGAGAGATCGGAGAGAGAGAGGGAGGAGGACGAGGAGATGAGGATAGAGATTGAGAAAGGAGAGAGGAGGGGGACGGAGAGGGGAGAGAGGACAGAAGGAGAGGGGCGAGGGAGAGAGAAGGGAGAGGGAGGAGAGAGGAGGGGGGAAACAGAGAGAAGAAGAAAGAGAGTGGGGAGAGAGAGGAAACAGAGGAGAGGTTGGAGATTGATGAGACAGAGAGAGAGATTGAGAGAGAGAGAGAGAGAAGAGGGATGAGAGACAGGAGAGAGAGAGAGAGAGACGAGAAGAGAGAGAGAAGGGAGAGAGAGGAGAGAGAGGAGATGGAGGAGCGGGTGAGGAGATGAAGGATGATGGCAGAAGAGACGAGATTGAGATGAGTGATAGAGGACCCGAGAGAGGGATCCAGTTGTGAGGGGCGTGGAGAGGAGAGAGAGAGCGAGAGAGGAATAAGAGTGAGTGAGCTGAGGAGGAGAGAGATGAGAGAGAGAGAGAGAGGGGTACAGATGAAGGATGAGAGCTGGAGAGAAGAATCAGGAGAACCGAGAGGAGAGAGATGAAACCTGAGAGAGGAGAAGGAAAGAGAGAGATAAGATGAGAAGAGAGAGAAGGAGAGAGAGAGAGATGAGCAGAGACCAGAGAGAATAGGAGAGAAAGAGAGAATAGGAGAGAAAGAGAGAGAGAGAAAAAGACGGAAGAAGAGGAGAGAGATGAGAGAGAGAGAGATGAGAGATTGAGAGAAAGAGAGTAAGAGGATGAGGGAGAAGAGAGGAGGCGAAGAGAGTGGGGGAGAGAGAGGGCAAGGATGAGAGAGAGGAGAGAGAGAAGAGGAGAGAAGACGAGAGGGGAATGGCTCGAGATCGAAGAGAGAGCAGAGAAGAGAGCCGGACGGAGAGAGACTGAGAGGAGAGAGACTGATGAGAGGGACCGAGTGAGAGAGAGATAGAGAGAGAGAAGGAATGTGGAAGAAGAGAGTGATGTGAGTGAGAGAGAGAGAGGAGAGATGACGAGAAGAGAGGAGAGAGAGAGAGAGAGGAAGAGTGAGAGATGAGAAGAGAGAGAGAGAGAGAGAGAGAGAGAGAGATGAGAGGAGAGTAGAGAGTGGATCGAGAGAGAGATCGAGGAAGAGGAGAGAGAGAGGACGAGAGGAGAGGAATTGAAGACAAGAGTGGATGGAAGAGTGATGGGCACGAGAGAGGAGAGAGATGAGAGAGACGAAAGAAGAGGAGAGAGCGGTACTGAGAGAGAGATGAGAGAGAGAGAGAGAGAGAATAGTGAGTGAGTAGGGGGGAGAGAGACAAGAGTGAAGAGGGGGGGGAGAGTGAGAGTGGGAGAACGAGAGAGAGAGAGAGAGAAAGAAAGATGGAGAGAAAGAGTAATGAGAGAGAGAGATCGAGAGAGAGGAGGAGAAGAAGAAGAGAGAAGAGAGAGAGACAGAGAGAACGACGAGGAGAGAGAGAAACAGAGAGAGAGAGAAGGAGAGGGATGAGAGAGAGAGAAAGAGACGAGAGAGAGGAAGACGGTGAGTGAGCGATGGAGTGAGGAGAGAGATGAGAGAGAGAGACGAAGGACTGAGAGAGAGAATAGATGAGAGCAGAGAGGAGAGAGAGGAGAGGGGAAGAGTGAGAGAGAAGAGAGAGAGAGAGAAGGATCGAGAGACCGAGAAGAGAGAGGGAGATGTTGCCGAGAATGAGAGCAGAGTAGGAGCCGAGAGAGGAGAGAGAGAGAGAAGGAGAGAGACGAAGACTGAGAACTAAGACGCAGACGAGAGAGAGACGAGATGAGCGAGCGGACGAGAGAGAGAGACGACAGAGGAGAAGAGAGGAGAGAGAGAGAGTGGTGCTCGAGAGAGAGAAGAGAGAGAGTCAGAGACTGGAGAGACAGAGACGAGAGAAGAAAGTGAAACCGAGAGAGAAAGAGAGAGAGGAGACCTGACGTGAGGAGAGAGATAGAAAGGGAGGAGAGACGAGCGGGAGAGAGAGGAGAGAAGAGAGGGGGGAGTGGAGAGAGATTTGAGAGAAGAGAAGAGAGAGAGGAAGAGTGAGTGAGGAGAGAGGGAGAGAGAGAGCCGAGTGGTTTTAGAGAGAGCGGATGAGCCACGGAGAAGAGGGAAGAGAGAGAGGCAGAGGAGAGAGAGGACGGAGAGAGGGAGAAGAGAAGAGAGAGAGGAAATGGAGAGAGAGAGAGACGAGTTGGAAGGGCGAGAGAGGAGACCCGAGCGAGAGAGAGGAGAGAAGAGGAAGAGTGAGGAGAGAGAGAGAGAGGAAGAAGGAGATAGGGAAGAGAGATTGAGGAATTTCAGGACAGCACCGAGAAGAGGGTGGGCGAGAGGATGAGAATGAGAGAAGAGAGAGAGAGAGAGAGAGGAAAAAAGAGTGGAGAATGTGAGTGAGGAGAGAGAGAGAGGAGGGAGAGAGAGAGAGAGAGAGAGGGAGAGAGAGAGGAGGGAGAAGTGAATGATCGGTGAGAGAGAGAGCAGAGAGAGAGGAGATGAGAGAGGATGAGAGAGAGAGACGGATGCGAAGAGGAGAGAGAGAAAAGAGGAGAGAGAGAGAGAGAGAGGAGAGAGAGAGAGAGAGAGAGGAGCGATCCCCTTCGAGTGAAGAGAAGGGGAGAAGGAGAGAGGTGAGACGGAGAGAGGAGAGAGAGAGAGAGAGTGAAGGAGAAGAAGACGACGACAGGAGGAGAGAGGGAAAGAAAGAGTATTGCCCGGAGTGAGAGAGGAGGAGAGGAAGAGAGAGAGAGAGAGAGGAGAGAGAGAGGAGAGAAGAGAGAGCGAGGGAGAGAGGAAGATGAAGAGGCACCTCCGACGCAGTGTGTTCTGCCTAGCCGCGGGATCGAGAGAGAGAGAGAGAAAGAGAGAGAGAGAGGGAGAGAGATGGGATGATAGACCGGAAGACGGAGAGGGAGAGAGATGAGCAGAGAGGAGAGAGAGAGAGAAGAGAGT
>NC_051428.1:25033810-25036310 GCF_015228065.2 Penaeus monodon | reverse complement strand
TGATGTCTATATTTCAGGTTAAGTGAACTGTCGAGTCGAGTAAATTAACAGATTCAAGTAGGGTGATGAGTAATTTTATGATGACTCAAAGCTAGACTAAAATACATTCATTTAGTCAAGTAGTTTTAAGGAGAACCATTCACAAGTCGAATGTTGAGAACCAAGTCGAATACACTCTCAAGTTAACAAACAGTTTGTTCAACATATCTTACGCCATATAGGCAGGGTCGAGTAGATCTTACTTAACTTGCCTAAAGAAAACTTGGAGATGCACAAGTAGACAATGAAAACCAAGAAAATCACATGTTATACAGCTCGACTTAGTCCATGTCTCTTTGCTGGATACATAAACTCATCTACCACTCTGATTCATGTAGAGTCATGTTTCAGCGCATTCAGAAGAGAACATCACAAAATCTTATTTTTAGGGAGACGCATAATCTTTGCTGATCCGTTACATTAAAGTTTGAATTGTGGTTCTTCCTTATCTGTGATTGGCTGTTTCAGGGGGTAACAGTTAAGTGATAACGAATACATTTACATGTGTATTTATTACTGTTGCAAGATATCAGTTCGCGATATGCAGTGTTAATTCTGTCATCAGCTGGGTCTAAAATCAAGCCAAAAGAGAAATAAACAAAAAGATGAAAGAAGAACGAAGTCAAAGAAGAAAAAGGACAAGGAAAAAGGAAGACGTAGAAAAAAAAAAAAAAAAAAAGAAAGACAAAGAAGAAGAAACGTAGACGAAGAAAAGAAATAACATCCTGTGATTTATAGTATGTTGTTCCCTTACGGGTTTGCCCCCAAGCATGTACGTGGATGATACCAGCCTTGTGTCTGATGACTAGCAATGCCAAAATAGAAAAAAAAAAGGAAAGAAATCAAACGCTAGGGGTAGTTCTTATATATATATATATATATATATATATATATATATATATATATATATATATATATATATATATATATAACACACACACACACACAACACACACACACACACACACACACACACACACACACACACACACACACACACACACACACACACACACACACACATCTCCAGAAATGTATACATAGACGTGTGCTTATATTTAATTTTATTTCTATCCATCTCTTTATAAGTAGATAGATATGCATACATACATATATGTATGCATGTGTATATATACTACAAACACACACAGAGTGTAGCGGAAGAAGAAAAAAGGGGGAAAGAAGAAGGAGAAAAAGAGAAGAAAGGGAAGTAGAAAAATGCAATATGATGCCATAACATGTCCAGTTTCAGAAGAGAACTAACTGGCAACTCACCCCATCAATGTCTCCTCAGATTTCTAATCATCTAACAATATACTTATGTCTAAAGATGTCTTTTAGTTTGTAAAAATCAGATGCAATATTTTGTTCCTTTACAGCAAGTGATTTATTCATTTATTTATTTTTCTCAAGCGACTTAGCTAATCAGAATTCTTCAGAGTTAAATGTAAGTTGCCAGTTGTACCTTTCCTGAGACTGGACGAATTACAGTACAATACAATGCAATGCATAGGAAGGATACGCACACATTATGAGGAAACAGAGAGGTTGAGAAAGAAAAAGAATCGATTGATACAATGTTAGTAAATGAAAGTAGAAAAAAAAAGATTTACCTTTTTTTTTTTTTTTTTTTTTTTTTTATATATTCAGTTACTCATGTAAGAAAACACAAAATTGCTTAGACAACGTTTATAGCGATCTATACATTAGAGTGATAAAATGAAATGAAAATAAAAGGCGTTAGATAAAGAGAGAGAGAGAGAGAGAGAGAGAGAGAGAGAGAGAGAGAGAGAGAGAGAGAGAGAGAGAGAGAGAGAGAGAGAGAGAGAGAGAGAGAGAGAGAGATTTTCTGATTAGGCAAATGCTGAAAAAGGAAAACAAAAGACCTTTAATGAATATGAAACACAATTAGAATTTAGACATACTTCGCACAAGTTCCACTGAAGCGATCATCTTGGCCCAATAAATTCAGCCATAGTGACGTCTATAAGGCTATCTATGGCCATAACCATATCCACTATAACCGCCGTAACCGCCAAAACTGCCGTAACTGCCCAAACCACCAAAGCCACAGTGTTTCGTGTGCGATCTTGACTTTGCGCTGGTCGCCTGTCCTCTGTTGGCCTGCGCGAGTGCGTAAAAATTGGAGAAGGACGGAGGGCAGTGGGGGGAGGGGCGAATGCAGATTCGCCTTCGATGTTTTTAAAAAAAGGAGACAGAAAAACAACAACAAAAACAAAGTGTCACATTGTTAGAATCATTATTTTGCGACTCCTCGTTCTTTCGCTCATTCTGTTCCTTCTCTCTCATTTTCTCCTCCTCCTCTCTCTCTCTATCTATCTCACTTTTTTTTTTCTCTCTCTCTCTCTATCTCCCTTTTCTTTCCCTCTCTCCTCTCCTACTCTCTCTCCTTTCATATATCTGTATACACGTCTATACTCGGGACTTGTGTACCACTGAA
>NC_051428.1:25016310-25028810 GCF_015228065.2 Penaeus monodon | reverse complement strand
GAGTAGATCTTCCTGAATAGATCTTACCGTATAAATGAGGCATTGTAACTTGCCTAAAGAAAACTTTGGGATACACAAGTAGACTAAGTAAACAAAGCATATCTCATACTATACAGCTCCATTAAAAGGGGACTCCAGTAGTTCATGCCTCTTTGTTGGATATACAGAATCATCTACTATTCGTAGAATCGTGTTTAAGCGCATTCAGAAGAGACCATCGCAAGATCATATTTTTAGGGAGACTCAAGTAACATCTCTAGCATTTGAAAAGCTACCGAATTGTAAAAGTTGGTGGCAAGATCTTTGTTCATCTGTTACGTTAACATTTGAGTTCTGGTCCTTCTTTGGATGTGATTGGCTGTTTGTTGGAGATAACAGTTAAGTGATAGCGAATGCATTCATATATGTATTTACTACTGTTGCACTGGTAGAGCCCTGCATTTGCAATTGCAAGATCTCCGTTCGTGTTCTGCAGCTCTTCTCCGTCGACTAAAGTATGAATTCTGTTATCAAGCTGGGTTCAAAATCAAGCCAAAAGAGATATAAACAAAAAGATGTAAAAAGAACGAAGAGGAAGAAGAAAAAGACAAATTAGAAGACGTAGAATAAAAAAAGACGAAGAAGAAAAACATTATCCTGAGGCTTAAAGTATGCCATTCCGGATTTGACCCCAAACTTCTAAGTGAATGAGACCAGCTTTGACTCTGATGACTAGCAATGCCAAAAAATAAAAATAAAATGAAATCAAGTGCTAAAAGTAGTTCCACGCACGCCCCTTAATTCAAATTCAAAGGATAGCAAACACCCCAGAAAGGCATTTAAAAAATGGAAAATCACTCAAAGTTCAACATCACAGGTTGTAGCTGTAGAGCAGCTAAGAGCTTGAATAATGTATCGCTTACATGTACATGTACTTATATATATATATATATATATATATATATATATATATATATATATATATGTGTGTGTGTGTGTGTATGTGTGTGTGTGAGAGAGAGAGAGAGAGAAAGAGAGAGAGAGAAAGAGAGCGAGAGAGAGAGAAGAACAAGAAAGACCAAGAGGGTGTGCGTCAAATAGCAACAAGCAGAAACTAAGGGGAAAAAATGCACTTCGGACAATGCATCAACCCCCCCCCCCCATGGGTACGGTGTAGGGGGTATGAGGCCAGATAAGGGGGGGGGTTGAAGAGGGGGGCATTGGGGGAAATGGGGGTGGGGGGTGGGTTGGGGTTGTTGCGTGTGGTAGAAGGGGTAAAGGCAGAGGTAGGGGGAGGGGGGTGGAGAGATCGTATATATAAAGCAAAGGATCGTCCGTTTTAGGAGGTAGTTCCGCCGCAGACGCTGACTAACCTTACCGTCTTTTTCGGTTTACGAATTTCGCCGCTAGAGTGAGTCTTGTTTTTGTATTTTGTTTTTAGTGATTATGTTGTTTTGCATCACACGCACACACACACACACACACACACACACACACACACACACACACATATATATATATATATATATATATATATATATATATATATATATATGCTTGTATACGTGTGTGCGTGTTTATGTGTATTTGTGTGTAGTTATATGTAGATCGATAAATGTGCAGATATATACTATGTATATATATATACATATATATATATATATATATATATATATATATATATATATATATATGCATACCCACACACACACACATATATATATGTGTGTGTGTGTGTGTGCGTGTGTGTGTATTACACAGATGGACTGATAAATATCTATACATATCTGTATTTGTATATATATTAGACAGACACCCATATGTATGTGCATTATATAAATAACTGATACAACTATTAATAAAATAAATAGCTAATATGATACCACTACGAATACACTCGCTTTAAAACTTACAAAACCTAAAGCAAGCTGATAAAAAGAACCCTTGTCAGTTATCATAAACATCAACATTATATTGAAATTGAAACTATAGATACATCTCAGTCCTTTTCCTAACATAATTGCAACATTTATTGCGAATGACAACAAACACACCTCTAACATAATGTCCATCATTATAAGTTCACATCATACCATTCTTCCTTTTCCTTCTTCATCCTCTTTCTTTGTCTTTGTTTCTTCCACTGTTGCCGATTTCCTGTCTATGTTTATGTTCCCTCCGCTATTGCCCTTGCTATCCCTGTTTCTTCCACTGTTGCCGATTCCCCTGCTGTCTGTTTCTATCCCCTCCACTGTTTCCCTTGCTAGGACTACTGCCACTACTACTGTTCCCACGACAGCCACTCGCCCGATTCACTGCCAGAGTCCTAACTAGTCCGCTTTTCTCTCCCCAGATGCTACGTCACGTGGTCCAGTTGGCTGTGGTCTTGGCCGTTGTGTGCCTGTGCGTGGCCCTCCCTCAGAGCCAAACCCAGGGCCGTCAAGGACAGGGCCAAAACAGGTTCTTCTTCGGCAACCTCCTCGGTGCAGCTCAGGGTGCTTTCCAGGGCGCTGTGTCTGGCTTCGCAAATCCTTATGGAGGTTATTACAACAACTTCAACAGGCCCTATTACAACAGCTTCAATTACAACCCATATGGTTACAACTACTATGGATAAGGAGTGCGCGATGGCTGGACTTGTGACCCGTACCTCTCGCTGAAGCATCGTTCTGTATTTCTACTTTCAATAAAACTGAATTACATCTTCAGACCATTTATCCACACGAAGATAAATGATAGTGAAATCTACATCCTACATCCAAGTGAACTGTCATATTGTCTTGTTTTCAAGTTTAAAGTCGATTAAATTAACAGATTCAAGTAGACTGATAAGTAATTCTAAGATGACTCAAGGAAACCATTCACAAATCGAATGTTGAGAACCAAGTCGAACATTCTCAAATTAACAACAGTTAGTTCCACATATCTAACGTCATATACAAAGGGTCGAGTAGATCTTCCTGAATAGACCTTACCGTATAAATGAGGCATTGTAACTTGCCTAAAGAAAACTTTGGGATACACAAGTAGACTAAGTAAACAAAGCATATCTCATGCTATACAGCTCCATTAAAAGGGGCCTCCAGTAGTTCATGCCTCTTTGTTGGATATATAGAATCATCTACTATTCGTAGAATCGTGTTTAAGCGCATTCAGAAGAGACCATCACAAGATCATATTTTTAGGGAGACTCAAGTAACATCTCTAGCATTTGAAAAGCGACCGAATTGTAAAAGTTGGTGGCAAGATCTTTGTTCATCTGTTACGTTAACATTTGAGTTCTGGTCCTTCTTTGGATGTGTTTGGCTGTTTGTTGGAGATAACAGTTAAGTGATAGCGAATGCATTCATATATGTATTTACTACTGTTGCACTGGTAGAGCCCTGCATTTGCAATTGCAAGATCTCCGTTCGTGTTCTGCAGCTCTTCTCCGTCGACTAAAGTATGAATTCTGTTATCAAGCTGGGTTCAAAATCAAGCCAAAAGAGATATAAACAAAAAGATGTAAGAAGAACGAAGAGGAAGAAGAAGAAAAAGACAAATTAGAAGACGTAGAATAAAAAAAGACGAAGAAGAAAAACATTATCCTGAGGTTTAAAGTATGCCATTCCGGATTTGACCCCAAACTTCTAAGTGGATGAGACCAGCTTTGACTCTGATGACTAGCAATGCCAAAAAATAAAAAATAAAATGAAATCTAGTGCTAAAAGTAGTTCCACGCACGCCCCTTAATTCAAATTCAAAGGATAGCAAACACCCCAGAAAGGCATTTAAAAAATGGAAAATCACTCAAACTTCAACATCACAGGTTGTAGCTGTAGAGCAGCTAAGGGCTTGAATAATGTATCGCTTACATGTACATGTACATACATAGTATACTTATATATATATATATATATATATATATATATATATATATATATATATATATAATTATATATATATGTGTGTGTATGTGCGTGTGTGTGTGTGTATGTGTGTGTGTGTGTGTGTGTGTGTGTGTGTGTGTGTGTGAGAGAGAGAGAGAGAGAGAGAGAGAGAAAGAGAGAGAGAGAAGAACAAGAAAGACCAAGAGGGTGTGCGTCAAATAGCAACAAGCAGAAACTAAGGGGAAAAAATGCAGTTCGGACAATGCATCAACTGGTTCTTCCAGATGCTAGTACACATACCCCCCCCATGGGTACGGTGTAGGGAGTATGAGGACAGATAAGGGGGGGGGTTGAGTAGGGGGGCATTGGGGGAAATGGGGGTGGGGGGTGGGTTGGGGTTATTGCGTGTGGTAGAAGGGGTAAAGGCAGGGGTGGGGGTGGAGAGATCGTATATATAAAGCAAGGGATCGTCCGTTTTAGGAGGTAGATCCGCCGCAGACGCTGACTAACCTTACCGTCTTTTTCGGTTTACGAATTTCGCCGCTAGAGTGAGTCTTGTTTTTGTATTTAGTTTTTAGTGATTATGTTGTTTTGCATCACACACACACACACACACACACACACACACACACACACACATATATATATATAAATATATATATATATATATATATATATATATATATATATATATATATATGCTTGTATACGTGTGTGCGTGTTTATGTGTATTTGTGTGTAGTTATATGTAGATCGATAAATTTACAGATATATACTATGTATATATATATGCATACACACACACATATATATATATGTGTGTGTTTGTGTGTGTGTTACACAGATGGACTGATAAATATCTATACATGTCTGTATTTGTATATATATTAGACAGACCCATATGTATGTGCATTATATGAATAACTGATACAACTATTAATAAAATAAATAGCTAATATGATACCACTACGAATACACTCTCTTTAAAACTTACAAAACCTAAACCAAACTGAGAAAAAGAACCATTTTCAGTTATCATAAACATCAGCATTATGTTGAAATAGAAACTATAGATACATCTCAGTCCTTTTCCTAACATAATTGCAACATTTACTGCGAATGACAACAAACACACCTCTAACATAATGTCCATCATTATAAGTTCATCACATCATACCATTCTTCCTTTTCCTTCTTCATCTTCTTTCTTTGTCTTTGTTTCTTCCACTGTTGCCGATTTCCTGTCTATGTTTATGTTCCCTCCGCTATTGCCCTTGCTATCCCTGTTTCTTCCACTGTTGCCGATTCCCCTGCTGTCTGTTTCTATCCCCTCCACTGTTTCCCTTGCTAGGACTAATGCCAATACTACTGTTTCCACGACAGCCACCGGCCCGATTCACTGCCAGAGTCCTAACTAGTCCGCTTTTCTCTCCCCAGATGCTACGTCACGTGGTCCAGTTGGCTGTGGTCTTGGCCGTTGTGTGCCTGTGCGTGGCCCTCCCTCAGAGCCAAACCCAGGGCCGTCAAGGACAGGGCCAAAACAGGTTCTTCTTCGGCAACCTCCTCGGTGCCGCTCAGGGTGCTTTCCAGGGCGCTGTGTCTGGCTTCGCAAATCCTTATGGAGGTTATTACAACAACTTCAACAGGCCCTATTACAACCCATATGGTTACAACTACTATGGATAAGGAGTGCACGATGGCTGGACTTGTGACCCGTACCTCTCGCTGAAGCTTCATTCTGTATTTTTACTTTCAATAAAACTGAATTACATCTTCAGACCATTTATCCACACGAAGATAAATGATAGTGAAATCTACATCGTTTTCTTCTGACTATATTTCAGGTCAAGTGAACTGTCATATTGTCTCGTTTTCAAGTTTAAAGTCGATTAGATTAACAGATTCAAGTAGACTGATAAGTAATTCTAAGATGACTCAAGGAAACCATTCACAAATCGAATGTTGAGAACCAAGTCGAACATTCTCAAATTAACAACAGTTAGTTCCACATATCTAACGTCATATACACAGGGTCGAGTAGATCTTCCTGAATAGATCTTACCGTATAAATGAGGCATTGTAACTTGCCTAAAGAAAACTTTGGGATACACAAGTAGACTAAGTAAACAAAGCATATCTCATGCTATACAGCTCCATTAAAAGGGGACTCCAGTAGTTCATGCCTCTTTGTTGGATATACAGAATCATCTACTATTCGTAGAATCGTGTTTAAGCGCATTCAGAAGAGACCATCGCAAGATCATATTTTTAGGGAGACTCAAGTAACATCTCTAGCATTTGAAAAGCTACCGAATTGTAAAAGTTGGTGGCAAGATCTTTGTTCATCTGTTACGTTAACATTTGAGTTCTGGTCCTTCTTTGGATGTGATTGGCTGTTTGTTGGAGATAACAGTTAAGTGATAGCGAATGCATTCATATATGTATTTACTACTGTTGCACTGGTAGAGCCCTGCATTTGCAATTGCAAGATCTCCGTTCGTGTTCTGCAGCTCTTCTCCGTCGACTAAAGTATGAATTCTGTTATCAAGCTGGGTTCAAAATCAAGCCAAAAGAGATATAAACAAAAAGATGTAAAAAGAACGAAGAGGAAGAAGAAAAAGACAAATTAGAAGACGTAGAATAAAAAAAGACGAAGAAGAAAAACATTATCCTGAGGCTTAAAGTATGCCATTCCGGATTTGACCCCAAACTTCTAAGTGAATGAGACCAGCTTTGACTCTGATGACTAGCAATGCCAAAAAATAAAAATAAAATGAAATCAAGTGCTAAAAGTAGTTCCACGCACGCCCCTTAATTCAAATTCAAAGGATAGCAAACACCCCAGAAAGGCATTTAAAAAATGGAAAATCACTCAAAGTTCAACATCACAGGTTGTAGCTGTAGAGCAGCTAAGAGCTTGAATAATGTATCGCTTACATGTACATGTACTTATATATATATATATATATATATATATATATATATATATATATATATATATATATGTGTGTGTGTGTGTGTATGTGTGTGTGTGAGAGAGAGAGAGAGAGAAGAGAGAGAGAGAAAGAGAGCGAGAGAGAGAGAAGAACAAGAAAGACCAAGAGGGTGTGCGTCAAATAGCAACAAGCAGAAACTAAGGGGAAAAAATGCACTTCGGACAATGCATCAACCCCCCCCCCCCATGGGTACGGTGTAGGGGGTATGAGGCCAGATAAGGGGGGGGGTTGAAGAGGGGGGCATTGGGGGAAATGGGGTTGGGGGGTGGGTTGGGGTTGTTGCGTGTGGTAGAAGGGGTAAAGGCAGAGGTAGGGGGAGGGGGGTGGAGAGATCGTATATATAAAGCAAAGGATCGTCCGTTTTAGGAGGTAGTTCCGCCGCAGACGCTGACTAACCTTACCGTCTTTTTCGGTTTACGAATTTCGCCGCTAGAGTGAGTCTTGTTTTTGTATTTTGTTTTTAGTGATTATGTTGTTTTGCATCACACGCACACACACACACACACACACACACACACACACACACACACACACATATATATATATATATATATATATATATATATATATATGCTTGTATACGTGTACGCGTGTTTATGTGTATGTGTGTGTAGTTATATGTAGATCGATAAATGTGCAGATATATACTATGTATATATATATATATATATATATATATATATATATATATATATGCATACCCACACACACACACACATATATATATGTGTGTGTGTGTGTGTGCGTGTGTGTGTATTACACAGATGGACTGATAAATATCTATACATATCTGTATTTGTATATATATTAGACAGACACCCATATGTATGTGCATTATATAAATAACTGATACAACTATTAATAAAATAAATAGCTAATATGATACCACTACGAATACACTCGCTTTAAAACTTACAAAACCTAAAGCAAGCTGATAAAAAGAACCCTTGTCAGTTATCATAAACATCAACATTATATTGAAATTGAAACTATAGATACATCTCAGTCCTTTTCCTAACATAATTGCAACATTTATTGCGAATGACAACAAACACACCTCTAACATAATGTCCATCATTATAAGTTCACATCATACCATTCTTCCTTTTCCTTCTTCATCCTCTTTCTTTGTCTTTGTTTCTTCCACTGTTGCCGATTTCCTGTCTATGTTTATGTTCCCTCCGCTATTGCCCTTGCTATCCCTGTCTCTTCCACTGTTGCCGATTCCCCTGCTGTCTGTTTCTATCCCCTCCACTGTTTCCCTTGCTAGGACTACTGCCACTACTACTGTTCCCACGACAGCCACTCGCCCGATTCACTGCCAGAGTCCTAACGAGCCCGCGTTTCTCTCCCCAGATGCTACGTCACGTGGTCCAGTTGGCTGTGGTCTTGGCCGTTGTGTGCCTGTGCGTGGCCCTCCCTCAGAGCCAAACCCAGGGCCGTCAAGGACAGGGCCAAAACAGGTTCTTCTTCGGCAACCTCCTCGGTGCAGCTCAGGGTGCTTTCCAGGGCGCTGTGTCTGGCTTCGCAAATCCTTATGGAGGTTATTACAACAACTTCAACAGGCCCTATTACAACAGCTTCAATTACAACCCATATGGTTACAACTACTATGGATAAGGAGTGCGCGATGGCTGGACTTGTGACCCGTACCTCTCGCTGAAGCATCGTTCTGTATTTCTACTTTCAATAAAACTGAATTACATCTTCAGACCATTTATCCACACGAAGATAAATGATAGTGAAATCTACATCCTACATCCAAGTGAACTGTCATATTGTCTTGTTTTCAAGTTTAAAGTCGATTAAATTAACAGATTCAAGTAGACTGATAAGTAATTCTAAGATGACTCAAGGAAACCATTCACAAATCGAATGTTGAGAACCAAGTCGAACATTCTCAAATTAACAACAGTTAGTTCCACATATCTAACGTCATATACAAAGGGTCGAGTAGATCTTCCTGAATAGACCTTACCGTATAAATGAGGCATTGTAACTTGCCTAAAGAAAACTTTGGGATACACAAGTAGACTAAGTAAACAAAGCATATCTCATGCTATACAGCTCCATTAAAAGGGGCCTCCAGTAGTTCATGCCTCTTTGTTGGATATATAGAATCATCTACTATTCGTAGAATCGTGTTTAAGCGCATTCAGAAGAGACCATCACAAGATCATATTTTTAGGGAGACTCAAGTAACATCTCTAGCATTTGAAAAGCGACCGAATTGTAAAAGTTGGTGGCAAGATCTTTGTTCATCTGTTACGTTAACATTTGAGTTCTGGTCCTTCTTTGGATGTGTTTGGCTGTTTGTTGGAGATAACAGTTAAGTGATAGCGAATGCATTCATATATGTATTTACTACTGTTGCACTGGTAGAGCCCTGCATTTGCAATTGCAAGATCTCCGTTCGTGTTCTGCAGCTCTTCTCCGTCGACTAAAGTATGAATTCTGTTATCAAGCTGGGTTCAAAATCAAGCCAAAAGAGATATAAACAAAAAGATGTAAGAAGAACGAAGAGGAAGAAGAAGAAAAAGACAAATTAGAAGACGTAGAATAAAAAAAGACGAAGAAGAAAAACATTATCCTGAGGTTTAAAGTATGCCATTCCGGATTTGACCCCAAACTTCTAAGTGGATGAGACCAGCTTTGACTCTGATGACTAGCAATGCCAAAAAATAAAAAATAAAATGAAATCTAGTGCTAAAAGTAGTTCCACGCACGCCCCTTAATTCAAATTCAAAGGATAGCAAACACCCCAGAAAGGCATTTAAAAAATGGAAAATCACTCAAACTTCAACATCACAGGTTGTAGCTGTAGAGCAGCTAAGGGCTTGAATAATGTATCGCTTACATGTACATGTACATACATAGTATACTTATATATATATATATATATATATATATATATATATATATATATATATATATATATATAATTATATATATATGTGTGTGTATGTGTGTGTGTGTGTGTGTATGTGTGTGTGTGTGTGTGTGTGTGTGTGAGAGAGAGAGAGAGAGAGAGAGAGAGAAAGAGAGAGAGAGAAGAACAAGAAAGACCAAGAGGGTGTGCGTCAAATAGCAACAAGCAGAAACTAAGGGGAAAAAATGCAGTTCGGACAATGCATCAACTGGTTCTTCCAGATGCTAGTACACATACCCCCCCCATGGGTACGGTGTAGGGGGTATGAGGACAGATAAGGGGGGGGTTGAGTAGGGGGGCATTGGGGGAAATGGGGGTGGGGGGTGGGTTGGGGTTGTTGCGTGTGGTAGAAGGGGTAAAGGCAGGGGTGGGGGTGGAGAGATCGTATATATAAAGCAAGGGATCGTCCGTTTTAGGAGGTAGATCCGCCGCAGACGCTGACTAACCTTACCGTCTTTTTCGGTTTACGAATTTCGCCGCTAGAGTGAGTCTTGTTTTTGTATTTTGTTTTTAGTGATTATGTTGTTTTGCATCACACACACACACACACACACACACACACACACACACACATATATATATATATATATATATATATATATATATATATATATATGCTTGTATACGTGTGTGCGTGTTTATGTGTATTTGTGTGTAGTTATATGTAGATCGATAAATTTACAGATATATACTATGTATATATATATGCATACACACACACACATATATATATGTGTGTGTTACACAGATGGACTGATAAATATCTATACATGTCTGTATTTGTATATATATTAGACAGACCCATATGTATGTGCATTATATGAATAACTGATACAACTATTAATAAAATAAATAGCTAATATGATACCACTACGAATACACTCTCTTTAAAACTTGCAAAACCTAAACCAAACTGAGAAAAAGAACCCTTTTCAGTTATCATAAACATCAGCATTATGTTGAAATAGAAACTATAGATACATCTCAGTCCTTTTCCTAACATAATTGCAACATTTACTGCGAATGACAACAAACACACCTCTAACATAATGTCCATCATTATAAGTTCATCACATCATACCATTCTTCCTTTTCCTTCTTCATCTTCTTTCTTTGTCTTTGTTTCTTCCACTGTTGCCGATTTCCTGTCTATGTTTATGTTCCCTCCGCTATTGCCCTTGCTATCCCTGTTTCTTCCACTGTTGCCGATTCCCCTGCTGTCTGTTTCTATCCCCTCCACTGTTTCCCTTGCTAGCACTACTGCCACTACTACTGTTCCCACGACAGCCACTCGCCCGATTCACTGCCAGAGTCCTAACTAGTCCGCTTTTCTCTCCCCAGATGCTACGTCACGTGGTCCAGTTGGCTGTGGTCTTGGCCGTTGTGTGCCTGTGCGTGGCCCTCCCTCAGAGCCAAACCCAGGGCCGTCAAGGACAGGGCCAAAACAGGTTCTTCTTCGGCAACCTCCTCGGTGCCGCTCAGGGTGCTTTCCAGGGCGCTGTGTCTGGCTTCGCAAATCCTTATGGAGGTTATTACAACAACTTCAACAGGCCCTATTACAACCCATATGGTTACAACTACTATGGATAAGGAGTGCACGATGGCTGGACTTGTGACCCGTACCTCTCGCTGAAGCTTCATTCTGTATTTTTACTTTCAATAAAACTGAATTACATCTTCAGACCATTTATCCACACGAAGATAAATGATAGTGAAATCTACATCGTTTTCTTCTGACTATATTTCAGGTCAAGTGAACTGTCATATTGTCTCGTTTTCAAGTTTAAAGTCGATTAGATTAACAGATTCAAGTAGACTGATAAGTAATTCTAAGATGACTCAAGGAAACCATTCACAAATCGAATGTTGAGAACCAAGTCGAACATTCTCAAATTAACAACAGTTAGTTCCACATATCTAACGTCATATACACAGGGTCGAGTAGATCTTCCTGAATAGATCTTACCGTATAAATGAGGCATTGTAACTTGCCTAAAGAAAACTTTGGGATACACAAGTAGACTAAGTAAACAAAGCATATCTCATGCTATACAGCTCCATTAAAAGGGGACTCCAGTAGTTCATGCCTCTTTGTTGGATATACAGAATCATCTACTATTCGTAGAATCGTGTTTAAGCGCATTCAGAAGAGACCATCGCAAGATCATATTTTTAGGGAGACTCAAGTAACATCCTTCTAGCATTTGAAAAGCGACCGAATTGTAAAAGTTCGTGGCATGATCTTTGTTCATCTGTTACGTTAACATTTGAGTTCTGGTCCTTCTTTGGATGTGATTGGCTGTTTGTGGAGGTGACATTTAAGTGATAGCGAATGCATTTATATATGTATTTATAACTGTTGCACTGGTAGAGCCCTGCATTTGCAATTGCAAGATCTCCGTTCGTGTTCTGCAGCTCTTCTCCGTCGACTAAAGTATGAATTTTGTTATCAAGCTGGGTTCAAAATCAAGCCAAAAGAGAAATAAACAAAAAGATGTAAGAAGAACGAAAAGGAAGAAGAAAAGATAAATTAGAAGACGTAGAAGAAAAAACAGACGAAGAAGAAAAACATTATCCTGAGGTTTAAAGTATGCCATTCCGGATTTGACTCCAAACTTCTAAGTGGATGAGACCGGCTTTGACTATGATGCCTAGCAATGCCAAAAAATAAAAATAAAATGAAATCAAGTGCTAAAAGTAGTTCCACGCACGCCCCTTAATTCAAAT
>NC_051428.1:24988810-24993810 GCF_015228065.2 Penaeus monodon | reverse complement strand
ATTCCATCTATCTTTGACTTCTTTTCCATCACATAAAACAAGTCCATCTTCAGTTTTGATAGTGTCCATTGTAGGTTTAAATTTTCGTGTGATGTTTCGTACTCCTTGGTAGAGTTCTTTAGTTGTCTTATTGATAGAACAGTTTTCAATTCTCTGGCAATGTTCATTTAAAATATTTTTCCTTATCTTGTCGCAATAATCTTTGAATTTTTGTATTTTGTTTTTGTAAATTACTTTTTCAACTGGATTATTGATACCTTTTTATTTTAGGCATCTTCTTGTTTCAATTTCACTTAGTGTTTTTTCAGATATCCAGGGGGAATTTGTCTTTTTCTTTTTGGCGATAGTTCCTTAAGCAGTGCTCAGCAGGAGTTCTTTTCCTTCTTCCCATAACTCATTTGGTGTTTTATCATCTTCACATTGATTGAGTATTTCAAATTTGTTTGACACTGTAATTCTGTAATTGTTATCAAGAGTTTTGTAGTCGAGCTTGAGAGGTGGTGTTGGACGCTCCATCTTTTTGAGTCTTATTTTAAAGTCGATAGTTAGTAGTTGGTGGTCACTGTTGCAGTCGGCACCAGGTCTTGTTTTGGCATTTTTTATGCAACTTTTCCATTTTTGGTTCAGCACAATGTAGTCAATTTGGTTGCGTGTTCTTTTGTCTGGTGAAAACCACGTGTACAAGTGTCTTGGGTGGTGTTGGAACAATGTATTGGCTATAACTAAATTATTTGTACTACAGAATTCAGTCAAATCTTTACCTCTTTCATTTATATCTCCAAGGCCGAATTTTCCACAGGTGTAATTTTTTAGATTATTTTTTCCTATTTTGGCGTTGAGGTCTCCCATGATTATTTTTACATCTCTGTTAGGGATTGTGTCTAAAGTATCTTGGAGAGAGTTATAAAAAATTTCCATTTCTTCATCACTTGCAATATTGGTTGGTGCGTAGCATTGTATAATACTAATATTATGAGGTTTTGCTTGTATTCTGACTTTTAAAATGCGATCATTTATTGGGCTGTACCCAATTAGTGCATTTGCAGTTTTTTTCGTGAGAATCATAGCAACTCCGTGACTATAATTTCCTTCTTCTTTTCCAGAAAAAAGAACTGTCTTGTTTTCTTTAGTTTTGAAACTTCCATTACTTTTCCAATTGGTCTCACTTATTCCTAGTATTTGAATGTTGTATCTATCCATTTCGTTACAGACAGTATGTAATTTACCCATCTCTTTCATTTTCCTTACGTTCCACGTTCCGATTTTTAATGTGTTTCTTAATTGGACATGTTTTCTTTATCTTCTTTGTCTTCCAGATGCATGTTTAACATTGTCAGCCTGGTTGCCACTGAATAACGCGCCCCTTGAT
Organism: Penaeus monodon; assembly: GCF_015228065.2. Lineage (NCBI taxonomy): Eukaryota > Metazoa > Arthropoda > Malacostraca > Decapoda > Penaeidae > Penaeus > Penaeus monodon. The sequence continues at coordinate 24,992,441 of NC_051428.1, read as the reverse complement.
AACCCACGCGACGGGCGATGTGGTATGAATTATCGTTTCTGTATTTAATCATTGGTGTAGAGGTTTGTCAGGAGAAAATAAAAGTAGAGTGGAATCCCCCAGGCTCCTTCTCAACTCGCAGTCTCCAACTAACTAGGAGGAACTATCTCTGCCGCTTTTAAAACAGTTACACTGTAATACGCCAGACATATTATTTGGTGAAACCAGTAGTCAGTAGAACTGAAGGTGTTTTCACCAGATATCCACTGCCCTGCTGCCGACAGTTTCACCGCAACCCTGGTATAGGGAGCTAATAGGGTGCTATCCTTGTTCAAGGGAACCCCAGGGTGCAGTTTATTGTCTCACCCAGGACAAATATATATATATATATATATATATATATATATATATATATATATTATATATATATATATGTATATATACATATATAGATAGATATATAGCTAGATATAGATACACACACACACACACACAAACACAAACAAGCATACACACACACACACACACACACACACACACACACACACACACACACACACACACACACACACATATATATATATATATATATATATATATATATATATATATATATATATATATATAATATTTACAAATGATTAGATAGAGAGATATGTAGGCAAAAGGATATCGAAAACCGCACAGACAAAGAAAAGCTGCAGGGAAAGAGGCGATTAATAGACGCAGACATGCCCATGGGAAGCAAGAACGAACGCTGCGTCAGAAAAATGAACGCATTTTCCCCTTCATTTAGAACATAATGTAAATAATGCTGAATCCCACTTTTACGAAATAAACCCTGACGTTCTCGACCTACGCAGAAAAACGAGAGAAGCAAAAAAAGTAAAAAATATCGTCGGGGATTCGGAAAGATAACTGGCAGTTTCGGGTTCATTTCGTCATAGACCTTGAGTGACGTCATCAAGGAGCCGGTTAGGTACTACGTAGTCGTATATTTGTGTGAGGTATGCAAATAAATGAATGGATAGATAAATTGAGAAATAAATAAAGGAATATATATATATATATATATATATATATATATATATATATATATATATATATATATATATATATATATATATATGCACACCCCCACACCCACATACACACATACATAAATACATACATACATATATATGAGCTCTGTATGTGTGTGTGTGTGTGTGCGTGTGTGTGTGTGTGTGTGTGTGTGTGTGGTGTGTGTGTGTGTGTGTGTGTGTGTGTGTGTGTGTGTGTGTGTGTGTGTGTGTGTGTGTGTGTGTGTGTGTGTGTGTGTGTGTGTGTGTGTGTGTGTGCGTGCGTGCGTGTGTTTGTGTATGTCCTTTCACTATCTTTGCTGAAGATAATGATTAAAAGTTTACATACATATAGTTTTCATTTGCAACATAAAAAAACCCTCAGCTAACATTTTCCTTGCCTTTGCCATGGTTTTACTTTATTGTTTTATGTCTCCGTATCTCTACAGTATAATATATATATATATATATATATATATATATATATATATATATATATATATATATATATATATCCCTGTGTTTTTTTCGTTTTTTTCATGTACAAATGGTCCACATACACACACGGTACAATGAATCTTCAAAAAAAGTTTTGTACGTGTGACCTTGAGAAAAAACAAGCTGCATCGCCCCAGGCCGCTAACCGGGTCCTCTCCGGTCTGTAGCTAGGCAAGCACTGGGCGCCGGGAGAATTTCTCTCGCTTTTTACTGGTTTCGCTTTGGCTCTCTCTGTGACTTGCTTTCGCTCTCGCATCTGGATATTTGGTGTTTCTATTTTATACGATTAAAGAAAAAAAAAATATTTATATTGTTGCTTTGTTATTTATGTGTGTATGTGTGTGTGTGTGTGTGTGTGTGTGTGTGTGTGTGTGTGTGTGTGTGTGTGTGTGTGTGTGTACATATATATATATATATATATATATATATATATATATATATATATATATATGTGTGTGTGTGTGTGTGTGTGTGTGTGTGTGTGTGTGTGTGTGTGTGTGTGTGTGTGTGTGTGTGTGTGTTGTTTTTGTTGTTGTCGTTGCTGTTTTTATCATCCTCAGCTTTATTAATTCTGTCATTATCATTATTTTTTTTTATTTTTTTAATCAGTACTGTCCTAATTTATTATAAGAATTATTATCGGTGGTAGCATTATCTTCAATAGCATAATTATTATCAGTGGTATGATTACAACATCTGTTATCCCTATTTAGAATATTATGATAATTCATATTAGCGTATTCTACGATATTCTTTTCATCATGACCATTATTATCGTTATCAACTGTATCTCTATCATCGTTATTATGATCACAGAAGTAATTATATCGTACAAAGCTCACTATTTACTAAACCGTTGAAATTCCTGTCAATTCTTCCAGATTTTCCTGTTGCAAAATGTCACTCGATTTGCACAACGAACAAAATTCCGTCGCTGTTTTTGTGTTTTCTTTTTATTTTACGTCTTGTTCATTGCGCAATATGCATTGGATTGCTGGATCCCCCCCCCTCCCCCCTCCCCCCTTATCCTAACCCCGCCCACAGGTCCCGCGTCTACCTCATCTTGTGCCCCGCCCCCCCGCCCCTCCTTCATACCTCCATCCTACCCCCTCTTACCCAACTACTCCTCCCCTCCCCCCCTACTTCTCCCTCCCCCCACCGATCTCGCCTCCACTTACCCCCCTCCCACTCATCCTGCCTCCCCCCCCCTCCCCTCCATCCTACCTCCTCTCTCGACTCTGGAAGCTGTTATCATGTTTTTTGCTTTTTCCCTCTTTCTTTCCTCCTGCTTCATCCCCTTTCTCTCTCCTCCTCCTCCTCCTCTTCCATCCCCTCCCGTCTCATGCCTCTCCCTCTTCTCCCTCCCTCTCCTTCCTCTCCTCCCCCTTCCTCTTACTCCTCCCTCTCCCTCTCCTCCATCTCCTCTTCCTCCTCCCCCATCCCTCTCCCCCTACCTATCCTCCCGTTTTCTACCACCCCCACCCCCTCATCCCCCTCTTCTCCCTTCTCCTCCCACTCCCTCTCCCTCTCCCATCCCTCCCCTTCAATCTCCCCCTCCTCCTTCTCCTCCCCTTCTCTCTCTCCTCTCTCTCCTTCCCTTCTCTCTCTCCTCTCTCTCCTTCCCTTCTCTCTCTCCTCTCTCTCCTTCCCTTCTCTCTCTCCTCCCCTTCCTCCCCTTCTCTCCGATCCCCCCCCTCCTTCCTCTCCTCTCATCTCTTCCCCCTCCTCCTTCTCCTACCCTTCTCTCTCCTCCCTCATTCTCATTTTACTCCTTTCCCCTTCTTCCTCTCGCACCTCTCCTTCATTCCTCACATTCCTTCCCACTTCTCTCTCCACCCACCTTCTACCTCTTCCTCCTCCCTCTCCCCCCACCCTCCCCTCTACCCCCATCCCTCATCCTATCCTCCCCCCCCCCACCCGCCCTCTTCCCCTTCCCTCCCCTCTCCCTCTCCCTCTTCCCCCACTCGCCCCTCTCCCTCTCCCGTTCCTAATCGGACGGACACAACTGGTCGGTTTTTCTTCTTCGTCTTCTTTTCCTTCTTTTTATTCGTCTCCTTCTTCTTTTTCTTCTTCTTCTTCTTCGTCTTCTCCTT
>NC_051428.1:24981310-24983810 GCF_015228065.2 Penaeus monodon | reverse complement strand
TAACAATAATAATAAAAAATAATAATAATGATAATATTGATAAAAATAATGATAATAATAATAATAACAACAATAACAACAACAACAACAATATCAGTGATAATCATTACCATTATTATTACTATTATCATCATAAGGATACCACCACTTCTACCACTAATAACAACATTATATTTTTAACAAACATCACTCAAGCGAAAATCACAATAATAATAATAAACATAATTCGAACCGAGAAGAATCTGCTCCGCCATTTTGTTTCGTGCTGATGGCGTCTCAACGAGCGAAATATTTGTTTGGATGACGTTGTGGTTTTCGAACGCTCTGGCCTAGGAACAACGCGGGAATTTGATGAAGAGGGAATTCAATTTGATAGTAATTAGATTATTGTTAAGTTTGTGAGGTATTCGATTTTCTTTTCTTTTTAGGTGAATGCTATGATAAGGTTTTGATGCTCTTATGTTGGATTCTTTTGTTTGTTTTCTTTGAGATGTGGATCGTGGTGTTTATAGATGTAGCTTTATATGATAGAATATAGACTTTCGGTGGGGAGGAGGGTGCAATGCAGCCCTGTCGTAGTGCTGATCCTATTGGTACGTGGGAATAAAGAACAAAATAAAGAAAAAAAATAACAAACAAAAAAAAAAAAATGCAAAACAGGGAATTTCTGAGGTCGAGAAAAAAATCAAAGGTGGGGCGAAGAGATGGCGTCCCCTATTTACATAATGGTTCATCTCTGATGGAATTATGAAACGAAATCCTTCTATAGAGGCAAATATTCACTATTCAGATGGTACAGAAACATCTAAGACCACAATAATGGACTTTACAAGCATGTTCTTTTTTCCAGCTCGAAGACCCTTAAAAAGTTGATGCAATTTGGAGGTCCTCCAACGAGAGAGAACAAAAACAAAACAAAATTAATACAAAAAGCCCCCTTCTTGCATAAGGATTCAGACACCCGCTCAATTTACATTATAAAAAAGAGGCTTGTGTAGAGAGACAACTAATATCCCTTTAGACAGGACAGAAAGAAGTAAACCAAAGGACAGACTCAACGCCTCTCGTCCTCCAATGGCTGTTGGAGACGCGTTTGAGGAGCCGAGTCTCCGAGCTGGAACAAGTGTCTCTCGATTGCACACTCAAACGCCGCAAAGCTCCGCCCAGGTTGAGTGTGGGCGTGGCTTGGGCTGGGGGAAGGGGTGGGAGGAGGTAGGAGGGGGGGGAAGGGGAGGGAGGAGGGAGCAGAGGGATAATAGGGAGGGGTTAGAAGCAGGGAATAAGGGTAGGGGGGAGAGGGTAGAAGAAGAAATAAGGGGAGAGTGAGGAGGTAGAATGGGGGGATAATAGGGAGGGGTGGGAGGAGGAGAAGGGGGGGATAAGGGAGGGAGGGGTAGAAGGAGGAATAAGGAGGAGGAGATAGAAGTGGGGGATAAGCGGAGGGGGAATAGGGGGATAGACGAGGGGAATAAAACTGGAGAGGTTAGAAGGGGGGATAAGAGGAAGGGGGAGAGGGCAGAAGTGGGGATAAGAGGAGGGCGGGAGGATAATGAAAAAGGGCAGAGGAAAAAAAAGAATTAATCAGGGAGGAGTCTGGAGGTAGGAACGCGTGTGAAAAAAAGGGCGAAGGAGAGGGCACAGTACACACACGAAGAAGAGGAGGAATGTCGAGGCGGCGACGAACCAGGGAGACAAAGAGAACAGAAGAGGCAAGCACGGGTGACAACTGAGGCGTTTTGAAATGTCCTTCAGTTTAATTCACTTTATTATTATCATTATTATTATTATTATTATTATTATTATTATTATTATTATTATTATTATTATTATTCCTTCGTGTTCTTTCCCGTCAAACAAAACCCTTCGATTTTCATGGCTTTGTGTTTGTTTTCGTTATTTTTCTAGTGGAAAAATTATCTCAGTTTATGATCATCTATCTTTTTTTTTCATTTTTTCTTTTCTCTCTCCCTTCGTTTTTTTCCAGTAAACAAAACCCTACGAATTTCCTTTCTTCGTGTTTTTTTTATTGATTGATTTATTTTTTCATCGTCTTCGCGTGGAAAACTTTTCTCAGTTTATTATCACCTGTTCTCATTCTCTCTCTCTCTCTCTCTCTCTTCCATCGTTTTCTTTGCCGGAAAACAAAACCCTTCAATTTTCCTTTCCTCGTGTTTATCAGTATATATCATATATATATATATTTTTATTTTATTTTATTTATATGTATATATATATATATATATATATATATATATATATATATATATATATATATATATTTTTTTTTTTTTTTTTTTTTTTTTTTTTTTTTTTTTTTTTTTTATTTTATTTATTTTTTTTTTTTCTTTTTTTTTTTTTACCTTCGATAAACATTGGCGCGGAAAACATATTTTTGTTTATACTTCAGGGGGACAGGGGGAGGGGTGAGAGGGGTGAGAGGGGAAGGGGGAGAGGCGGAGAGGGGAGAACGTGAAGAGGGGAGAGAGGAGAGGGAGGAGAG
>NC_051428.1:24963810-24966310 GCF_015228065.2 Penaeus monodon | reverse complement strand
AAACATGGACATACTGTTCTTATACCTCTTCGCGCCCATAAAAATGTCATAAAAACCATGGATTCATTGAAGGTTCCTTATGTAATCTTACCCTAATTGTAAACCACTCAATTAAACCCACACTACCTTAAACTTCTGTCTGCGTTCAAACACTCATATCCATCACTAGTACAACAGTTTTTTTTCCGAATCTCTCTCAATTTATGCCCTTCCTACCTTACCACTCTGATCACAAGTCACCTCGCTACTGACCATATACAACGGTATGCGTGTCAAAAGGCTCCGCAGATTTGCTGAAATATTATGTTAGTTTAAACGTTTGTCTATAACATTAGCAATGATTTGTTCGCGTTAATGCATCACAATAATAAGATGGAACACATAAATGCAATCATATCAATGATTGTGTTATAGATGAAAGTTCAAACTAACAAATTAATACAGTAAACACAATGGGTTTATCAACACCTTTGGGCACGCATATCTTCGTCTAATTTCAACCGCGTGAACTTCGATTCATTATCTCATTTATCGTTACATCACAGTCCCTGCAAGATTTGATATCGAACAGGTCGATACTTGACTTCACCCTGGTGTGTAACGTAACCTATCAGGAGATACCTGCATTAAATGCCCCAAGATTATGAAATCGGGTCAATATTTTCCACTGGATCATGAATATTATTCCATACTGAGTTTACTAACAGTATTACTAAATGTGTTCACTATTATTACTATTATTTATGTACACTTAAATCACTATCTAATATGGACTCAGTCTGTTCTAATGGACCGTGATTTGCCACATCAAGACGATGCAGGTAATCTTTCTGGGGAAAAAATACTAACAACGAACCGGTCAATCGCACCGAACGACTGCAAACCTTAAAGTGGTCTTAGGGATTTTAAACAATAAGAGCCAGACAATGCCGTTCACTCTCCCTCACTTACTCGTCAAGTACAACTACGCATTTATACAGCCGTACATTTCGTCGACCACAACCCCCCCACACACACACACGCACGCACACACAAACAAAAAACATCGTAATTATCTTGCATAGAACTCTCATCCCTTGCCGGGTGATCTGTTCGTGATCCTGCAGGAAGAAAACGAAAAACTGAAAATGAAGAAATATAAAGAAAGTTACGTACAACACACGTCAAATTGTACTCTGGGATCCCTGTGATAGAACACACACAGCTTTATACAAAAAAAAGAAAACCGTAATTTACAGAAAGCTCGTCCGATACTAGTGTGATGGTGAGAGATTACGGCCAGAGTGCGTCGCCTGCGGTAAAACAGGCAACACGCAACATACGACAAACAATAGCCCTGTGGCTGCACGCACACACATGCAAACGCAAACATACACACGCATGTGCACACACACACACACACACACACACACACACACACACACACACACACACACACACACACACACACACACACACACACACACACACACACACACACAAACACACACACACACAGATGGAATTCATGTCGAACAGATTGCGAGTAGAACAACGAAGGGAAGTACAAGAAAACACACGAATATGCCGAAGGCCTTTTCGCATTTACTGCTTCATCAGGGTATATGAGACTAGAGCTACATAGAGGTATATATATATATATATATACAAGTACGCTACCGGAACATCGTGGGGAATAATGTAGTCTGGCTTCGTTACGTAGATGACATCCTTGCTGTAGTACCGACCAGAACAAACCTTCAAGAACTCCTCCACAGACTAAATGCAGTGCACCCCTCCATACAGTTCACCACCGAAGAGGAGAGGAATGAACAGCTTCCTTTCCTCGACACCAAAGCCCACTAATAAAGATGATTTCATACATCATTTCTCTGCCCGCAGTAAATGCGAAAAGGCCTTCGGCATATTCGTGTGTTTTCTTGCACTTCCCTTCGTTGTTCTACTCATACACACACATGCACGCTCACACAAAAAGCACAACAAATGCACCATCATTTTTTTCATCCACCTTAGAACATCAACACATATAACAATTGCTAAAATAAACAAATAAATAGCGTGCAATAGATAAAAAAAAATTCTGGTGCACTTTTGGCGGGAAGAATGAGGATAGGTTAAGTTAGGTTACAGGTATATGAAATTTAATATGGGAACAAGAAACAGATTGGGGAATGAATTATTAATTCGCCAGACTGTGTGATAAAAAAGAAAAGAAATACAAAGGAAACAAAAATCCTCTTTTGTTTGATTTCATGTGTAACGGGAAAACACGAATTCTAACACAGAAAAATATATGAAAACCTATAGTACATTGCTAGAAAAACACCCATGCAGTAAGGATTATTATTATTATTATTATTATTATTATTATTACTATCAAAAAGAGTGAGCAGAAGAGGCAGGGTGACCCCCCCCTCCCTTCGAATAATTTGATAAATTGAAAGACTATCAATTAGCGTTCATCTAAAAATCATATCTATAAATGGATCTATAATGCCAT
>NC_051428.1:24951310-24953810 GCF_015228065.2 Penaeus monodon | reverse complement strand
AGAGAGAGAGAGAGAGAGAGAGAGAGAGAGAGAGAGAGAGAGAAAGAGAAGAGAAAGAGAAAGAGAAAGAGAAAAAGAGAAAGAGAAGAGAAAGAGAGAGAGAGAAGAGAGAAGAGAAGAGAAAGAGAGAGAGAGAGAAGAAAGAGAGAAGAGAAGAGAGAGAGAGAGAGAGAGAGAGAGAGAGAGAGAGAGAGAGAGAGAGAGAGAGAGAGAGAGAGAGAGACGCAGATCCCGTAACTGCATAAGGAATCTTAGTGTCTAAACGAAAACCAAAAATCCTATGAAGAGGGAACATCAAAAATCGCAAAATATCCGTCAGACTCTCGGTAAACAGACCCTTTTATTCTGCTTCTGCAAGCAATAGTCAACGAGAAGATCCAAAAGACTGAAGCAATAAATCCAGTGATCTTGACTAGAGTTGTTGACTAGACTTCAACTGTTTATTTATCTTATTATTATTATTATTTTTTTTTGAAGATTGGATCATTTGCATCGTATGACTACAAAGGATAACTTGCCTTCTACGTAAATATGCGTTCAACGCAAAAATCGGTCTGGTGACATAAAGAAAAAGAAAAAAGAAAAAAAAAATGAAAGAAAGAAAGAAAGAAAGAAAAAATATATATCCCAAAATTCTGCTTGGTACAACTCCACGCCATTAATATACGAAAACCAATTGAGTATATGAAGAGCTGCAACAAAAAGAATAGGTGCAATAATGATAAAAAAAGGATATGGATCTCGTCTCCTTTAAATTTACTCACATCAAATCATTCTTAATAAAACGAGTGAATATTTATGCAACATTATGAAATTGTATCATCATTATATATAATATTTATGTCATTTTTTTTCATTAAATTATGATCCGGTTCGAAATATATGACTAGTGTCAAAGGGAGTCACTAAAAATAATTCATATGAAGACTGAATACATCACTATAAGCGTTCCTTTTTTAGCGTTACGCATTGTTAGAGGGGAAAAAAATATATAAGGGCAGGACGGGCAACCATGACAATAAATCCAGTGATTCTTATTATTATTGTTAACGTTTGTAAATCTTTTTGAAGGACTGCTGCATTTGAACAATTTAGCCTCAAAAACATCTCTGAAATTGTTTAGGCTCGTGCCTGTTATTAGGAACTAGGGTGGGGGTCACTGGGGGTTATTGGCGTGCCTATCGTGCTTATAAAAGATTCAGGCTACTTAATAAATTTCTCATATTAACAAACGCCATTAATACTGTACTGACTTCTCGTATGTACCCTAACGTTCATCACCCATGGCTTCAAAAATATTTCTGAAATTGTTTAGGCTCGTACTCGCTTTTTTGGGGTCCAAGCTTGACTCCCTTGAAATGGCGTCTCTCGGTGACTCTAGGCCTACAATCATTGGAGGTTAAAAATGAATTGTGACAGTGTTAAAATAAAGAATCTGCAGTACGTCCGAGAAGAAAAAGTGCCAATCTAAGGGTGCCAGTGCAAATTATGAATATTGGTTTAACAAGTCTCCAAAGTATTACCAAATAGTACGAACAATTCTGGACCAAAATCCAAGATGGCTGCCAACGACATGTCTTAAACCATAAAATCCAGATTAGATTTCTAGATTAGAAAACAGAATAAATCAAATGTCTATTGTGACTAATTTTAGGCTGTAGAATTCAATAAAAGCATGCCAGTTCGAGTAAGAAATAAAAAGAATAAAAAAGGCTGCCAAAATCATGATGGCTTTCATTATCTTAAAAGTAATTCAATGCTGCAATATGTAGATAAAAACAATTACTTAAACTTAAAGGTCTAAAATAGAGATAATGGTTAATTCTAAATAACTCAGTATGCAGATTTTAATGAAACTAAGAGAATTTATATAGTAAGTTTATAAATAAAAGAAAATGCCTTACATGTATCATATAAACAAATTATGAGTTTTATGCAGCTATAAATATCATATAACTTTCATATCAAAACTTCGCATTAATTTTTTTTGTCCAAAACAGAGCTGCGGTTACCATAATAAAAGTTAACTAAGTCCACATGATTCCTCACTAGATGTAGGCAGAAGAATCTTATGTGAGCATAGCTGTTTCTTTTAGTGGCAGTAATTACACTCTATATTCAGTGCCTAAACAATTTCAGAGAGGTTTTTTAAGGCTAATTAGTTCAAACGCAGCAGTCTTTCAAAAGATAATTCCTCACTACATGTAGACAGAAGAATATAGCATAGCTGTTTCTTTTAGTGGCAGGAATTACACTCTATATTCAGTCCCGTGAAACCATGGAATGGCTCTTGTAGGCAGAAGCTAGACAATATGCTAGCTGAATAGCATAGAATCTCTGCATCCAAATATTTATAATTTTATAGAAAATAGAAAAAAAGCAAACAAACTCAAGAGTGATTAATATTTTTAACGAATTTTTATTATGCATAATATTTATGAAATAATTTTCATACTTTTAATATATACTGTTTATGCTTTGATTTTTGAAATAATGTTCA
>NC_051428.1:24936310-24941310 GCF_015228065.2 Penaeus monodon | reverse complement strand
AAGAAAAAATGTTTCTGCACAACACTGGACACCAAAGCTGGAACTTTAATACCTCACTAACCATGGAATGACGTAAGTGGCGCAAAGGTGGAAAGACCTCAAATATAAAAAGGTGCTGAGATCTCATTTTGGACACAAAGCTTTGGGCACACACAACTCTCCAATCGGCTTCTCGTTTTTATTAGTTATTAATGCTCCTGGGGAAGACTCCTGTGTCATATTGTGGGAACACCAGAGCACAATTTTGTTCTGACTAGCTTTAACACAAATATTTTTTAACCCGAAATTCTGACTCAAAACTACAGAAACATTTCACTTTCACTAGGAAGCTATTGAAAATCCCTACAAGCAAAGCAATGAAAAATATCGCCTTGGTTATATACATATAACTGTAAAATACTCGTTAACAATAGAAATAATATATTGTTTGTCACCAAGAGAGTAAATAATATTGACCTGAACAAAAATTCTTCTGTAAGGTAGGGGGAAACCACATTTCCTACATAAGGTGGGCATTCATTTCTTTTTTATTTTCCTATTTAACATTAATATATGTTATTCATTAATTTGATTTTGATGATGAATATATTTATTCTCATAATCACCATAGTGGTTAGTATTGTCATCGGTGTCATTATTATCGTTAATATTATCGTTTATGTTCCTTTTCATATGTTACTCATCGTTGTAGCTGGGTTTGTCACGGTTGTTCAGAAAGTTATAATGTTTGCAAATTGCAAAAAATGGTCATTACAATATAGTTACTCAGTAACGGAAAATAAAGCTAAATAAAAAATCATCAAGAATACCTTCGCTCTCAATCATCGAGATCCAAGGAAAGACGTCAAATATTTTGTCCTCAGTAATTCATATATATATATATATATATATATATATATATATATATATATATATATATATATATATATATTTATATATGTATATATATATGATGGGTTTGTACATATTCCTGCATGTAAGTATTAATAGCTAGGTAGCACGAATACATGCTCACTGAGATTATTTTGATATTAATAGAGTAATCAAAAGCATAAAGTATAAAAAACTAAGCCTTCGATACAAACTCCTTTATTGGGAATGGCATGAATAATCGGTTTATTTACTGTTTGGCAGAAAGCTTACATCACTTTTCGACTGAAGCCCTTTAAAAATGGCCGCCGAAGATTGAAGGGGGTTTGCATACGTGTTCCTTGAGACACCTGTCGTAGCAACACTTGTCAAAGTTGGCACACTTGTAGTCGTTGGAGCAGCGTACAGGTCCCCCAGCGCGGATGCTTTGTGGGCAGGTTGGGCGCACGTCTGGGCACTCTAAGAACTTAGTGCCAACAGGCGTTTCTGGTTCATAAGCCGTCTCGCAGCAGTAGGCTTGATTCTCAGGAGTCCTGCACCAATATCTGCACTCGCTTGGGCCATTAGAGATTCCGCCGCCGATAATACCACTAGCTCCGGGGATTACACCACCTTGGATGCCACCGCCATGGAAACCACCAGGTTGGATTCCTCCTCCGTGGACACCACCAGGATGGATTCCTCCGCCAAGGGCACCACCATGGTGGATCCCTCCTCCATGATGTCCGCTACCATGGAAACCAGCTCCTTGGATGCCGCCGCCAGGGAAGAAGCCTCCCAGCTTGCTCGCCGAGACAGCTACGACGAGGCAGCTTAGAGTCACTGCTTCGATTCCCTGGAGGAGAAGGCAATGGCTGTCACACATTATAACATGGAAAGGGAAATCCTGAAGGAGCTAGCACACGAAGGCATAATTATCATAGTGTACGTTATACAATCTACAATGCAAATTCGTCATGTATTGTGAATTTCCTATCGCACGAGCTTGCACGCTTCAAACTGTGCACACATTTGCAAACAATAATAATTAATTAATAATTTAGATTTATTCTATTTGTTACAGTGGATATTCTTAGTGTGACATGCTGACTTTTATTTTGCTTCTAAGTCACCCCCTGTATGCAAGGAATGGTCCGGGTTACCATCCACTGGCGTCGAGGGATTTGAACGCAGGTCAGCAAGATTGCTAGACGAGATCGCTACCGCTGCACCACACAGACTATTACCAAGAAGACTGGTACACACAAATCGTTTTGCAGGCACGTCTCGGCTGGCTCCAAAACGTCTTTTTTAATGATATTACTGCATAAAATTGTGATGCATATATCGAGGACTATTGATCCTTAATGTCCACGAAAATATAAGTGATCTAGAAGAATGTGGGTTAGGTCTGGTCCCCCGGTAGTGAGTCTTAAACCTGGTTCTATAGTCAGTTTTATTACCTTTATTAAAATCCTGATACTGGTTTGAAAAGCTTAGACTTGTCCTATTATAATTAGCCATGTTTTGATAAGACAACGAATCTCTTGCTTTAGTGTTCTTTATAATATTTACACCAAAGCTCTGCACTTTATTTTTTGTAGAGTACATATTAAAATGCTTGCTGAAAATGTTATTGGATACACGCTAATCTCTATACATTTGTAGAAAGTACAGGATAGACGTTTAAAATGTTATTACGCAAGAGCGTTAAAGCAACAATATACTATGATTTGACTATAAGTGCATACTGCCACACTTATTAATCTAAAGAACACCATACTTGCAGATCACCATGTATTATCAACACGTATAATTTCGTCTTTATTACTCAGTTACTTTGAATAACTTAGGAACGTGTGAAAACATACCAGTGATCAAATTCAAGTGAAATGACTGTGTCTTCACTACAGTTAATCCTAAAGACAATGAAACATGCAAATTATTAAACTTAGCAAATATAACTGTGCCTTCACCTCGGCAAATATTACAGTAAAACATTCCCAGTATTATAAGTCAAACGACGTGACTACCTTCGCCTCAGCAAAACCTAAACGCATGAAATCAAGCAAATGATCAATTGAAACACTCTACCGTCCCCTCACATCTTAGACAATGTTTTCATTCTAGCAATCTTCCCACTAGATCTAGCGCCTTTGAGTTATGATCTAGCGGGAAAAATTATAGTTTACTCTCTATATTTAGCGTTTTTTCAAGACCTTTTTTAGCTGGAAAATGAGGAGCATTTATGGAAATATCACGGGTTGCACTGATCTTAGCTCATAGACTCACCTTCATGGTTAACTCCAGCTGTGCTTTGTCTGACGGTGCCTGTGTGTGCCTGTGAAGTCTGGGAACCTCATCCTTGCTTATATACACACGTCCCCTCGACTGGTTTTCCTGCAACCCGTTTTCTTCCTCTTGCTATACAGGTGAGAAACACATGGGAATCGCCCTTACTTTTCTTTTTCTTTTGCTTGCTAGCTTCTTCCACTCTCGGTGGACCTTGGTAATGAGGTAGTGGTAGACTGGATAAAATGAGGTTGTGTTGTGTTGTGTTGAGGGAATTTATTTTCAGTGAGGTAAAGATGGTTATGTGATTAGACAATGAAGAGAAAGCGATACAAACAGAACAACAACATAGATAAATGTATGTGCATATATAGGGAAAAGCTGATAATATGTATATATTTATTTATATATTTTTTGTAGGTACACACACACACACACACACACACACACACACACACACACACACATACACACACACACACACACACACACACACACACACACACACACACACATACACACACACACACATATATATATATATATATATATATATATATATATATATATATATATATATATATATATATATATATAATATGCATGCATATATATATATATATATATATATATATATATATATATATATATATATATATATATATATATATATATATAATAAGCATGTGTGTATATAAATATAGGCACACATATGTGTATTGTGTGTGTGAACACTCGCTAAAAAAATATCTTTACTCGGGAGTACATGAAACCGAAACGATCGCTAGGAGTTGATTCATTAAGGTTGGTTCCAAAGCTAGGAACAGAGCTCGACCTGTTCGACCCAGAACTAAAATTATAATACCAATCATTTACAGTACTTATACGAAAGCTCATAATGATTTTTTGAGGTGAGCGGACGCCATAAGTAAAAGTAAAGTGACAAAATAACCATCAGGAAATATGTAAATCATCATGAACTTTCGTATATGTCCTGCAAATGACACGCGTTATAATTTCAGTTCTGTGTCATTAATAATAACAATATATAATAACAATAACAATGTATAGACCAATGCAAAATTTGTAATCACTGAGGATTATGTGAGTCTGAAATCAGAACACGGGGAAGATTTTTTTTTCTTTTTCTTCTGTGCTGCGCTGTTGTATTTGCTAATAAAGAAATTGTGATAATTTAGTTACCAGCTTTCACATCGATCCACCTTCTATGCTTTAGTGCTGTTAAGAATCCCTAGTATGTCTAATTATTCTTTTTTAGAAGAAACTATAGATATTTAAAGGAAAATCCATGGTTTTGATACCAGATTATGAAGAAAGGGAAACTTAGGGTCGGTGAGGACTCAGATTGTTGACCAATAAAGAATCAAAACTGAATATAGAAGAACAAAGAATATAGAATATATAGAAAATTAAAACATTATAAGTAATCGATATAATATACTTACTGCCCCCGACAATATATATATATACATACACATACACACTGTATCTACATGAATGTGTGCGTATATGCGCGTGTGTGCCTGAAATCGATACTTACTCTACCAATTCTTATTTTACTATTTTCACAAAGCAAATCAAGTGCAAATTATAACTTGCTGACCTTCGATGCGCGTTGCGTCTGAAATTCTTTACCATCTGTTTTTTTTGGGGACTTGATCTTGAATTTCTGCAGATGAGTGACTCTGACCTTCTTGCAGATATGGAATTTCAAGCAGTGTACATTTTTCGTTTTCTAAAAACTGCGAACACATTTTTACAATAAACGCAATGTTGAATATTCATAAGTGATGCATGGCTTTGGTAAATAGTATTTTTATGTAACATAGAGCATAAGT
>NC_051428.1:24921310-24926310 GCF_015228065.2 Penaeus monodon | reverse complement strand
TTATCCAATTATCCATTTATCCTTCCCCAGGGGTGTAGCCAGGATTTTACGGTGAGTGAAGAGGAGGGAAAGGGGGGGGGGGGATTCCCACGGCTTTCAGAGAGGTCTGTGACATTTGTGTCTCATGGCTTGCGCGCACGCGCGCGCGCGTGCGTGTGTGTGTGTGTGTGTGTGTGTGTGTGTGTGTGTGTGTGTGTGTGAGAGAGAGAGAGAGAGAGAGAGAGAGAGAGGGAGAGAGAGAGAGACTGTGTTTTAACAGTGACTTACACATATCTCAATGGACATGGTCAACGTTAGATTATCAGTTCATAAATTTCAAGAGGGGCGGGGTCTTCCCCCCCCCCCCACTCCCTCACCCCGGTCACACTACTATACATTACTTGTGTTTCTGGGTGATGACTCACTGTGGCAGCCGTTGCAAAAGTTGCATGCATAAGGAATAAGCCTGTAAGTGCTCACCTCCCAAATGACATTGTCCAGTAATGTAACTACGCAATTAGGAATGTGATCAAGATGTATTAAAAAAAAAAGAAAAAGAAAAAGAGTATTAATGGTGGCGAAATGCTGACCAGAAACAAGCGAGCTGTAATGTTTTATTTAGTTTCTTATATCTCTCTGTCTATCCATATGTATATTTTTGTGTGTGTTGTATATCTGTATATAAAAAAGAGGTTTAACTCCTTAGGGGTCGTCGTACCTGCAAACTAGAGCCACCTGGTGGTTAGAAGTGACACTCCTTCTCGGATGTTAACCAATCACAGCAAAGCTTAACTGGTCCTCGACAAATCACAGCCATTGTTCATGCTGAAGTGTGAAAAGCTCGGTTAGTTCAAATGTTTTAAAATTTCTATTTTGCATTTCTATTTCTATCATCCATTTTTTTTTATTCAACGACATCATTTACAGCATTTGCATTAATGTTTTTTGCGGAATAGCACAGCGATATACGATCTCATTAGTCATGTTACATTCTCCAGTCTTCGTTGACTTCCTCAACATTTCATTATCATAACAATGTTTCGAGGAACAACAATCTGCCGAATCATCTGTGTCTCCAGACGCGGAGAATGGCCTATGATAATGAAACTTCCGCATGGCCTTGTTGTTAGTGCTAAAAAAATAAAAAAGGCGGAATTTACAGGGCCAAAAACGTAATGAGCGAAGCAACTGAAACAAGATAGTCGGTCGCGCGTTGGTCATAAGTTGGTCGTTTTTGCATCTCTGTGTTACGGCATTATTTGAAGTGATTTTAATGGGGAGATAAGTACGGTAATTACACACACACACACACACACACACACACACACACACACACACACACACACACACACACACACACACACACACACACACACACACACACACACACACACACACATACACACACGCACACACACACACTGTAATGAGAGTCAGGAATTGTACTTCTCTTCCACTCTCTCTCTACTTCCTTCTTTATCAACACTTCCCTCACACTAATCCCCCATCCCCCCTTCTGTCTCTCTCTGTCTCTTTCTCTCTCTCTCTCTTTCTCTCTCTCTCTCTCTCTCTCTCTCTCTCTCTCTCTCTCTCTCCCTCTCTCTCTCTCTCTTTCCCTCTCTCCCTCTCTCTCTCTCTCTCTCTCTCTCTCTCCTCTCTCTCTCTCTCTCTCTCTCTCTCTCTCTCTCTCTCTCTCTCTCTCTCTTTCCTCTCTCTCTCTCTCTCTCTCTCTCTCTCTCTCTCTCTCTCTCTCTCTCCTCTCTCCCTCTCTCCCTCTCTTATCTCACGAGAGAGGAAGCGACTTATCGACTTCACAATACGTATGACCCACCTCCCAACCCCCAGCTCACCCCCCCCTCCCTCCTCCCTCCACCCCCTCTGCTCACCACCCCAGAGTATCAAGACGGATCCCGTTATAAAAGACTTATTTTCTTTTTACTGAAATTATACTGAAAATGGACTGAAATGCCACGTTGTTAATAATGCCTGATTACTTTAGATATGTTATTATTATCAGTATCTTCTATTGTTATCATTGTTAGATCATATGGTGCTTATGCATCATTATCTTCATTATTATTATTATTATTATTATTATTATTGTTGTTGTTGTTGTTGTTATTATTATTACTGTAATCATTAATGTTGATATTATTATTATTATTAATATTATTATTATTATTATTATTATTATTATTATTATTATTATTATCATTATTGTTGATATTATTACTATCATTATTATTATATCCTTTTCCTCCTCATCAACATTATCATCACTATCAGTATTATCGTGTTTATGATAATGATACGAAAATAAGGGAAGGAAAGGGAGAATGGGAGAATGAGAAAAAAGGGGAAGAAAAGAATGGAGGAAAAAGAGGAAGTATGGAAAAGGGGAAGGAAAAAGGAGAGGGGGAAGAAGAGAGGGGAAAGAGAGGGGATAGAGAGAAGAAGAAGAGAGGGGATAGAGAGAAGGAGAAGAAAGGGGAAAGAGAGGAGAAGAGAGGGGATAGAGAGAAGGAGAAGAGAGGGGACAGAGAGAAGGAGAAGAGAGGGGATAGAGAGTAGGAGAAAAGGGGATAGATAGAAGGAGAAGAGAGGGGATAGAGAGAAGGAGAAGAAAGGGGAAAGAGAGGAGAAGAGAGGGGACAGAGAGAAGGAGAAGAAAAAGAGAGAGGGTCAAAGGAAGAGGCAGAAGGAAAGGGAGGATAGAGAGAAGAGGAAGAAGAAAAGAGCGTGTAAAAAAAAAAGAGAGGGGGGGGGAGGTGACAGGAGGAGAGGGAGGGGAAAGGGGAATGAGAAGGGAGGGGAGGGGAGGGGGGGAGGGGGTAACGACGAGACCCGGAAGTGCTGCATCGACGCCATTGTTTATTCCGCGGTGTTTTATACCGATTTTTTTTTTCTCTTCTTTTATTATCTTTTATTATTATTATTCTCTACCCCTTTTTCGGGTTTTCTTGTTTCCGGGGTTGGGTTTTTTCGTTTTGGGGAGAAAAAATTAACCTTTTTGGTGAATTGTGAATTGTAATCTGATTACACACGGAAAAAATTGTCATATATATATTAATAAAAATATATAAATTAATATAATATATTAATATATTTTAATTATATATTATATATAATTATATATATATATATTTATAATATATTAATATATAATATATTTTTGGGTGTGTGTGGTGTGTGTGTGGTGTGTGTGTGGGTGGTGTGTGGTGTGTTTGGGGTGTGTATAAAATATATATATTTAAAATTTTATATTTATAATATATAATATATATATATTATGTATGTGGTGTTTTTGTGTTTTTTATGCTTTTTATATTTGTAAATATTGATTATAAAAAAAAAACACACCACAACACACCCCCAACACACCCACACACCACATTATATATAATATAATTTTATAATTTAAATTATATAAAATAAATTATTATTATTATACACACACACACCACCATACACCACTTTTTTTTGGGGTTTATATTATATTATTATATTTAATATATATTATATTTTTTATTATATTTTATTAATATAATAATATTTAGAAAAAATAAATACAATACACACCCCCACCCCAACACACACAACCACCCCCCACAAAATTTAAAATTAAATAATTATTAAATATATATAAAAATTATATTTTATATAAATATATACATATCCTCATCAAGGGCTAACCCCCGACGGGCGCATGCCGCACCCCCTTCCTTCCACCCGAGCCCCCTCGAGGCGAGTTCCAGGCGGCACACGGGCCCCATCTCAATTCCTCGCGCAGGTCTCGTCAGCTGCCCAAGCCATGATCCCAGGACGTCCCACAGGCTCCCCACCCGGGGTTTTCCCTCGCAGAGAGACAACCTGATGGGCGGGGTCGTCCTAGGGAGGGAGCTGGGTGGCCAATGCCTGATTTGGGCGATCCCGGTTATGAAAAGGTCCCAGCCAGTTAGGGTGAAACCGCCGGTTGGACACGTGGTCCTCCAACTGTACCCCATGTCCGACGAAGGGGCTTGTTTCAAAGGCATCAAGGCGGACTCCAAGGCAAAAGGATAGGTCCAGGTTTCGCTTCCATAGAGCAAAAATGGAAATATCAAGGCCTTAAAAACACGTAGCTTGGCCTTCTGATAGGTACCCACATCTCCAAACATCTTGTTGATCGGTTTATGGTCCTTGCCAGACCAATCGTCTACTGATTCCCGGACTGAAAACCCCGGATATGGACTACGCTACCAAGGTATGTAAAACTTTCTGTGGATCTAAACGTCCTAGACGCAAGATGGATCGACTGAAACGGGTTTCCCTAACAGGCCCCTCAAAGTCCTGAATCTTGGGTCTTGCCAGGAGACCTCTAGGGCCTAGGGGCTTCGCCTTCTGCTAAATGCATCAAGAGCCGCCACAAGGACTCCAAGACTCAGATAGGGATGGGCAACATCGCGGCAAAGTCAACGGTCCGAGACCTTAAGAATTGCCTAGTGTTGCTCTTGCACTGACTTTGGCTAGTAGCTCTGCCCATGATCCAGTCCCATAAACAGTGTTGAAAATTGTGGGTGCAAAAAAAGGACACAGCCTTGCCTCACCCTGAATTATAACAGGAGAAGTTCGACATACCCCCACCACACTGCTACAGCCACTTTCAGTACCACGTATAGAGGCTTGCTATCAGGCCAATAATCTGTGTCGGGATTCCTCTGAGCCTCAGGATCTCCATAGGCGCTTCCCGGATGCACCGAGTCAAACGCCTTCTTGAGGTCGATGTAGGGCTGCGAGCAAACCCACGACAAACTCACGACGGCGTTCCAAATTAATCGAAGCGCAGTATACGTCTATGTGGACTCTTGCCAGGAGTAAATCCAGACTGCTCGGTCTTGGTGCCTCAGTAGGTGGGTTGCGGATTCGTTTAGAAGAATGTGGGCGAGAACCTTGCTGGGTTATGCTGAGCAGTGTAAGCCACGGTAGGTGCTACAGTCCCATCGAGTCCCCTTTACCCTTCCAGGAGAGGGATGACACACAAC
>NC_051428.1:24902106-24904606 GCF_015228065.2 Penaeus monodon | reverse complement strand
CCCTATCAAAGGCTCCCTCTATGTCCAGGGCAGGAACGCAAGTGCGCTGTCCGCGGTCAAGTGCAGCTGACCAGTCTGCAGTCATCGGTAACAGCAGGTCGGCAGCAGAGCGGTTCTTCCGAAAGCCATATTGACGGGTAGACAGAAGATGGCTTATGTTGAGGTGGTTTGTTTGGTGGGAAGATATCTTGCTGATGATTGACAGCAAAGAAACTGGCCGGTAATTTTTTGATTGGATTTGCCCCCCTTTTTAAAGATGGGGACAGCATTATTTTGTTTCCAAAGTGTAGGCCATTTGCAGGAGCTCAAGCATGCGTTAAAAATTAAATTGAGCGGAGATGGCAGCTCCTTTGCGCGCCTCTGGAGCAGCCGAGGGTTAACACTGTCTGATCCTGTAACTTTTCTTTTCTACATTGCGCAGGAGCTTCTCCACTTCTCTCTCGCTTGTTGTAATCCTGCTTAGTTTCTCATTACTCGAGATGAGAAGTGTGGGTGGTTTTTGCTCAGGATAAGGAACTTTGATTTTCCTTGAGAAATGTTTGCCCGTGCGTCTTTTTTCAGAGCTTACTGCTAGTGTCCCATTTATTATTATTATTACGGGTGGGCTTGCTGGCTTGATTGTCTTTAACAACGTTCAACCATAATTTTGTGCCAACTTTACCCTCTTTTGATTTATTTTTTGTAGTTTTCCCCCATTGCTGAATTTCTTTTATACCGGATCCATGTTTGATGTTTGATGTCCGAGGATCTTTTGCATTGAGC
The DNA here is from genome assembly GCF_015228065.2 of Penaeus monodon. Lineage (NCBI taxonomy): Eukaryota > Metazoa > Arthropoda > Malacostraca > Decapoda > Penaeidae > Penaeus > Penaeus monodon. Next base: position 24,903,844 of record NC_051428.1, on the reverse strand, counting down.
CCCGAACCATGGTTAATCACAGGGCTTTGATGAGTAGTTAAAATGGGGTACAAAACGATTCTGTAGCCTCATTAAAATAGAGGTGAAGGAATGAACCTTCTCATCTCTATTGCCTGGGATTCCATCGTCCCATTTTATACGAGACAGGGCCTCTCTGAATCCTGTCCAGTTTGCATTCTGCCACTTCCACATCGCTCTTGTCGTAGTTTCCTCCCTAGGTGTTCTTGCTCTTAATCTTTGTTAAGACAGCTTCGTGGCCAGATGTAACCAAAACCAAGGTTACATCACATAACCAAGTGAGACAGACGTTACCGAATGGGAAGGTAGGTCGGCGATAACTGGGTCAAGAGAATTCTCTAGGTCATGGACTGCCATTAGTTCGTCGAAATCAGATTGTACTCTGTGCTGGTTTAGGTCTCCAAATAATACAAGATAATAGTAGTTATAGGTAGTCATAGGCTGGTGAAGGTTTTGCATTAAGAAATCTATAGGTAGTGTCCCTTGTGATGGCGGCTGGTAGCATCCACAAAGCAGAATACCGCGCTGTTTGTTGTCCACCAGTCTGGAGAGTATTAATTCAGTGCCGTCTGGTAAGGGAAGATCAATTATCTGCAGCTGCAGGTATATTTCGTAGTATAGTGCAATTCCTCCTCCCTGCGTATTCCTGTCTCTACGCATCCAATTTGAATATCCTGAAATGCGTGCATAGTTGGACGGAAACCTGTCATCAAGGAGGGTTTCGGATGCGAATATGATGTAAGCCTTCTGTTTATTTACGAACTGGTGAGTTGGTTCTCCAACACTGGTGTGGAATCCTCTCATATTTGCTGAAATTATTCGCAATTTTTACCACTGCCTTGGCAATACTCCTGTCACTCTCTCTCTCTCTCTCTCTCTCTCTCTCTCTCTCCTCTCTCTCTCTCTCTCTCTCCTCTCTCTCTCTCTCCTCTCTCCTCTCTCTCTCTCTCTCTCTCTCTCTCATCGTCTCCTCTCTCTTCTCTCCTCTCTCTCTCTCTCTCTCTCTCTCTCTCTCTCTCCTCTCTCTCTCTCTCCTCTCTCTCCTCTCTCTCTCCTCTCCTCCCTCCTTCCCCTCTCTCTCCTCTAGCTTTCTCTCTCTTTTCCTCCTTCCTCTCTCTCTCCTCTTCTCTCTCTCTCTCTTTCTCTCTCTCTCTCCTCTCTCCCTCTTTCTCTCTCTCTCTCTCTCTCTTTTTTTTTTCTCTCTCTCTCTCTCCCCCCCCTTCTTCTCTCCTCTCTCTCCTTTTCCTCTTCTCTCCTCTTTCTCTCTCTCTCCTCCTCTCTCTCTCTTCCTCTCTCTCCTCTCTCTCTCTTTCTCTTTTTTTCTCTTCTCTCTCTCTCTCTCTTCTCCTTCCCCCCTCTCTCTTTTCCTCTCTCTCCTCTCTCCCCTTCCCCTCCCTCCCCTCTCGTCTTCCTCCCCCTCTCTCTTTTTCCTTTCTCTTCTTCTCTATCTCCCTTTCTCTCTTCTTTTTCCCCCCCCCCCCCCCTTTTTCCCTCTCTATCTCCCTCCCTTTCTCTCTCTCTCTTCGCACCAAAGGAAACTCGCTCGCCATCGAAAAGGAAAAACAAAATCAAATCGACGAGAGAACAGAGAGAGAGAGAGAGAGAGAGAGAGGGGAAAAAGAAAAGAGAGAGAGAGATAAGAAAGCTAAATTACTTTTTTGGGGTTTAATGGCCCGGGAATATCAGCTTTTTTTAATGATGCCATTATTTTTTGGGAATG
>NC_051428.1:24848978-24851478 GCF_015228065.2 Penaeus monodon | reverse complement strand
GATGATAATGATAACCATAAAGAGATTGTTACGGATGTGTTCATGATGAATCTGATGGAATGGCAATGATAACGGTGAGCAAAAGAAGAATAAGAATTGTGATGATATTTGGATAATTATGATGATAATGATGCTGATTATGCTGGTTATGATTATAATAACAATATTAATAACGAAAATAATAACAATGATAATGTTAGTTATAACAACAGTAAAATGAACACACAAGTAACCAAATAACGATTGAATTAATCAACATCCCAGCTAAAGGCAAAAAAAAGAAAAATAAAAAAAAAAATAAGGGATCACACGCTTGAACAACTGGGACATATTTTGTAATATATCGTATGTTATATCAAGTATATACCAAGAACCCGACAGCTGTAAACAAGTTGTGTGTTATTAATAATATTTTTATTCGTTGTTGGTATCCTGTGTGACTCTCTGAACTTACAATAGAAAACCTATTATTATTATTATTATTATTATTATTATTATTATTATTATTATTATTATTATTATTATTATTATTACTATTATTATTGTTGTTGTTGTTGTAGTTATTGATGTTGCTGTCGTTGTTGATGTTGTTGTTGTTGTTGTCGTTGTTGTTGTTGTTGTTAAAGACATTTAAAAGTATGTACTGTATTATATACATGTATATATTTAATTTTCAGCTCTGAGTGAGTGGGTATGCGTGTGATGCCATGTGTTTCTTATAAAACATGTACGTTTATGTTGCTCTACATGTGTATGTGAGTGTGCGTGTGTACCTACCTGGCTGTGTATCATTCTAAGTGTGTAAGTAACTGTAAGTACCCTTCTGTAAGTGTAAGTATTCGTCCCCAGTTTCCAGATATGTTTGCATCATCAAGTGTATCTTGGTGGATACATGCTTACATGACTGTGTAACTGACCTACATATTACATATAACTTAATGAAAATGGAGGTAAATATTATGAACAAATAATAAACAGGATAACCATATCTGTATAAGTTTATTACTTGGATGAGACGGTAATCACTACTAATAGTGCCATTATTTGAATTACTACTGCTACTGTTAGCTTTATCATTAATATCATTACTGTTATTATTAGCCTTATTATTACCAACATTCGTATCATTACTATTATCATTTTTATTATTATCATTAGCTTTATCATTATTGTCATCATTATTATTATTACTATTATTATCATTGTTGTTGTTGTTGTTATCACCATTTTTATTATTAGTGTGATTATTATTATTATTGTTATTATTTTATTATTATTATTATTATTATTATCATTATTATTATTATTATTATTATTATTATTATTATTATTATTATTATTATTATTATTATTATTATTATTATTATTATTATTATCTCTATCACTGTTATTATTATCATTATTATTATTATTATTATTATTATTATTATTATTATTATTATTATTATTATTATTATCATCATCATCATCATTTTATCATTGTCGTCATTATCATCATCATTATTACTATTATTATTATTATATATATATATATATATATATATATATATATATATATATATATATATATATATATATATATATATATATATATATATATATATATATATATAGTCATTATTACTATCATTATTATTATTATTATTATTATTATTATCATTATTATTATTATTATTATTATTATTATTATCTTATATTGTTGTTGTTATTGTTGTTATTATTATTGTCATTGTTATCAACATTATTATAATTTTGATTATCATTATCTTCATTATGATCATTATCATTAATGTTATCATTATTACTGTTACTATTTTTATTTTACTGTTATCATTATTATCATCACTATTATCATTATCATATATTATCATTTCTATTATTATCATTATCTTTATCTTCATCATCCTTACCGTTCTTGTCATTATCATCATTATTATTGTTGTTGTGGTTATCATTATCAGTATTATCATTATTATCATCATTATCTATCATTATATTTTTTCTGATGCCACAATCACTATTGTTATCATTATCATTGTTATCTTTATTGTTATAATTATCATTGTTATCAATATTATTATTACTATCACTATTATTATCATTACTATTTATCATTATTCATAATTTATTATTATTATCATCACTATCATCTTTATCATAATTATCAATATGCCCTTTCTTTTATATTACTGTTATTATTATTATCATTATTATTATTATAATTATTATTGTTATCATTATTATTATTATTATTATTATTATTATTATTATCATTAATATTAACTATTAATATCATCATTATTAGTTGATGTTGTAGCAGTGGAAGTATTATTATCATTATTATCATTACTATCGTTATTACTATCATTATTATTGTTGTTGTTTTATCATTAATACCGTGATTATCATTATTACTATTACTATTAACATTATCATTATCATTATCGTTATTAGCATTAATATCTCTACATATCTGAGTATATGCATACACATATATGTG
>NC_051428.1:24833978-24838978 GCF_015228065.2 Penaeus monodon | reverse complement strand
TCATCACGATTATTATCACTATTACTATCATCATCATCATCATTATTAATTATTACTCTTATTCCCTCCTCCTCCTCCTCCTCCAGACAACATGAAGCGACCCTCGTCTCCGCCAACAGCGTCTTGGCGAGCGATCAGAGGCAACAGGAACAGCGCAGGAATCAGCTGTACACTTTAAACATCCCTAACGAGGATTATTATAACCAGTTTGGGATATATCCACGTTGAGGATGGGGGGTGAAGGGAAAGGGGTGAAGGAGGGAGGGGGGAGGGGGAGGGGGAAGGAGGAAGGGGAAGAGTGAGGGGAAGAGATGATTGGAAGGAGTGAGGGGAGAGGGAAGGGGAAGGGGGAAGGAGTGAGGTTGGGGATGTGACACAGAATCATCTGTACACTGAGGTTGGAATAAGGCTGGAATCGAGGTTGGAATAAGGCTGGAACTGAGGTGGAAATAAGGTTGGAATAAGGCTGAAACTGAGGTTGGAATAAGGATGGAATCGAGGTTGGAATAGGGATGGAATTGAGGTTGGAATAAGGCTGGAATATCTCCACCTGGGGTTGTTATAACCAGTTTGGGATATATCCACATTGAGGTTGGGGAAGGAGAGGGTGAGGGGGGAGGTTGGGGAAGGGGAGGGGGGTGGGGAGGGGAGGGTGAGGGGGAGGTTGGGGAAAGGGAGGGGGATGGGGAGGGGAGGGGGAGGTTGGGGAAGGGGAGGGGGTTTGGGCAAGGTACATATAACCAGGTAGCTCCTCTTCCATTCAGTCTGTTGAGCCCAAAATGAAATTAGATTTTTCCCACAAGTATCCTAACGGCTTCGTTGCCATAAATAAAAGAGGAGAATTTTGGTTTGATTTCTGGTTGTTATAATGATGTCAAGTAAATTATATAAATAATTATGTATCTAGTTATATCTGATATCTCACAGCGCACTCTCACTGGCTAGACGTGATGACGTCATTAGCTCCGCCCCTTTTTGGACCTCGATAATTTGTATGATGTTCTATGGTGTTATTTCAGTGCATTTTCTTTGAAAATGGCCCAGTAATAACGATGGAAAAATGATTGCCAAGAAAAAGAAAAAAGAAATTGAAAAAATGTCTAATATTTGCAGCGAATAAAGGTGATGAGGCGGGGCTTAGTTCAGAGTTGCCAAATAGGAATTAAACATTCGGAACGTTCTGTGGTCATGGCTACCAATTTTGTTTGTTTGTTTTATATTTTTTATGGGGTTGGGATGAGATTGGGACCAGTCAGGGTATGAGGTTAGATATGAGGTTGGAAGACTGGAATTAAGGTTGGAATAAGGCTGGAACTGAGGTTGGAATCAGGCTGGAATTGAGGTTGGAATAAGGATGGAACTGAGGTTAGAATAAGGCTGGATTTGAGGTTAGAATAAGACTGGATCTGAGGTTGGAATAACGCTGAAAGTGAGGTTGGAATAAGGCTGTAATTGGGGTTGGAATAAGGGATATTTTACCTTCAGCTTTCACTATGACACCTCTTGTAAGTTCAACGCCATTACATACTTACATAACTATCTGTAAGAATAAAAAAAAAATACAGGGATTGTATGTTTCTTTTAAACCTTGTACTTCTCTTGTTTTTTGTTTATTTGTTTGTTTGTCTTAGCCCTTTTTCTCTCGTGCTCACACATTCACACACATGAAAATCAAGGAACTCAAGGAAAATTTAGAAGAAGCAAAAACCTACGGTAGTCAAATCGAAACAAAGAATCTGCAAGAAAAAGGCGATGGAGTAGTCAAAGTATAGGAAACTCTTAAGCAGACTGAAAGCAATTTGCCAAGCAGCCCGTTTCAGATAATGGATGAGGCAAAGATGATGACATATTTCGATGTATCTAAATTAAATTAGATTAAAAAAAGAACTAAAGAAAGAGCTTGCAGAGGCGGGAAAAAAACATATTAATAGTAATAAATAAATGAAAATAGCTAAATAAATAAATCACACGCATAGAAAAAATCATCTCATGTAAGGAAAGAAAGGAGGAAGTACGATTACGAGAGAGGCAATTATAAAAGCCTTAAAGGTTTCTTTGATGCCATAAACTGGAAAACACTCCTAGACGCTCAGACCCTTGACATACAATATTCTCTTTTCTATAAAAAAAGGAGAAGAAAAGTTTATGTCAAGATTTAAAACGCAAGCAAGAAATGGTTAAAAATGTTTCGGTGATAAATGCAAGATAATGAGAGAAAACAAGCAGCTCCTTTGGAAAAAGTTCAGAATACAGAGATCCCAGGCAGCTTATGGAAGGTATAAAGTAGGAAGAAATGAGTTTATCCAAACCATGAGGGAGGCGAAATTAGACTTCGAAAAGGATATACTCAAAACAATACAAATCAACCAAAGCTCTTCTTTAACTACATGGATAGCAAGAATAAAAGCAGAGATCAATTTAACGCCATCAAAGGGGGAAATGTGTAAAACCCTGAATGAGAAATTTGTGTGTGTTTATTCAAGACACATACTTTGAAATGGCAAATAACTGTATAAACGTAAATCAGAATATCGAAAGTATCACCCCCATAAAAGAATGAAATAAAAAGACCTATTAAAGGGGTTATAAAACTAAAGCAGAGGGACCAGATGAGATCTCTAACTGGTTCTGAGGGAATGTGCCGACGAACTATGTACTCCTTTATTGTTAATATTCCAAAACTCAGTACGACAAAGAACACTACCAAAAGTTTGGAAACACGACGATGTGTTTATATAACCTTTATGTATCCTTTTTATGTAATAGTGGCAACAAACAAAACCCTCTGAATTCTTGACCAGTTTCGTTAACCAGTCTAGTATGTAAGCGACGAGTAACTAGCGTGAATACCTCAGGGATCAGTCTTGCCGCCGATTATGTTTACTATTTTCATCCATGATTTAGGGTCAAACATAAGGCCCAGGTAGTTATCTGAATACGTTTGCAGACGATACGAAAATACAAAAAAAAGGCTAATAGACGACGTCTCATGTCTCCAAAGAGCCATCGAGAATTTCTCTAAATGGAGTTGTGCGTGGAAAAGGGAATTCAACACCAATAAATGCCATGTAGTCGGAGAAAGTAAAAATCGTCCACTATATAAATTAGGAGACGCAGTATGAAACACGGCAGATAGGGAAAAGGCCTTCGAATAATCATAAACAGGAATCTAAGCCCAAGGTGAAGAGATCCTTCAAATGCTAGGAATAATTTTCACCTTGAAAAGGGCATTCGTGTATGTGGACGAAGATATGGTAAAGAAGATCATTACAACCATCATACGAACTATTCTAGAGTACCTTGCAGTGGTATGGAGTCAACACTTAAAAAGGATATAGACAAATTGGAAAGAGTTCAAAGAGCAGCCATAGGTTTGCACCTCCTCTAAGAGACATGAAGAAAAACTACATAAAATAGGACTTTGTAAAGAAAGAATGAAAAGGAGTGACATGATAATGCTGTTCAACAATGTTACAGGAAGAGTGAAGTTAGACAAAGATCTTCATCATAATCTTGAACACAAGACGGATGAGAGAACCCAGTTAAAAAGAAAAAAAAAGTTAAACGTAAGAAGAGGCGATAAAGCTGTCAAAAAAGTTCAGTTTCCCAAACAGAACTAGTGAGACATGGTACAAACTTCCAAATAAAGTGGTATGTGATAAAAATATGCATACATTTTAAAAAGTTATACGATAATATTTATAGCAGACGGGATCATCTAAGCTTCGCTCTTCTCCCGTGTTAAAACAACTAGGTCACAAAACACACACATAATGAAATCTAAAGGTAAATTTGAGTATACTTTTGACCCAAACATGAATCTCACGATCGTGTCGGCCTGAAAGCTGCCAGTCTTAGGAGTCACATGGTAAGTTATGAGACAAAAGAAACCAACGTGGCGCAACGCTAACACGCAGATCGATGAAACTCGTGAGTGTGACTTAAGAAGAAAAAAAAAGAGAGAAAGAGAATGAAAAGATGAATAAACAACATAGAAGAATAAAGATGAATTCATGACAAAAAAAAACGTAAAGAATAGTGTTCTTTGCCTTCATCTTTCTCTCTTTTTTCTCTCCGTTTTCATTCAGGTTCTCTCTATTCCTCTCTTTCATCAGCTTATCTCTTTGAAACGTGGCTTGAAAAGGAAGGGAGTGTGAAGGAATGGAAAAAATGGGTAAGATATGAGTCAGAGAGGGAGAGAGAGACAGAGAGAGAGAGAAAGAGAGAGAGAGAGAGAGAGAGAGACAGAGACAGACAGACAGACAAGCAGACAGACAGAGAGATAGGTAAAGAAGGAAGAGAGAGAGAGATGGACAAAGAGACAGACCGAGGTGGTAAGAGATAAAAGAGAGAGAGGAGGTAAGAGAGAGGGGGGGAAACAGAGCAGGAGGAGGAGGGAAAGAGAGAGACAAAAAAAACGAGAAACGAAAACAAAGAATGAGAAACTTACCCACACAACCTCCCCCTCCCCCTCCTCTTCCTTCTACTCCTCCCCCTCCTCCTCCTCCTCCTCCTCCTCCCCCCTTTACCCAACTCCCTCACCCCCTCCTCACCCCCACCTTCCTTTCCCCCCCTCACCCTCTCCCTCACCCCCTCCTCACCCTCCCCATCCTCCTTCCCCTCTCCCCCTTCCCCCCTCTCCCCCTCCCCTTACCCCCCTCCCCCCAAAAGACCAGACAGACTACAAACGAACGAACGAACAGACACAAACACAAAAAATAAGGAAAAGATAGTGAGAAAAGCGGAGAAAAGACTGAACTGAACCCAGCGTGAGCAATGGCGTGTGAATTAGCCCAGCTTGAAACGGGAACGAAACACTAGCGACTTTTCACATCAAAGGCGAGAGAGGTATCTCAATGGATTGCCTTTTTTATATATATATAATATCCTGCAAGATTTTTTTTTTGTCTGTTTTTTCCAGTTCTTTCTTTTCTTTTGTGTATTTCATTTTCTCTTTTTGAATATATATAGATAGAAATATAAATATATATAAATATATA
>NC_051428.1:24829357-24831378 GCF_015228065.2 Penaeus monodon | reverse complement strand
TTATTTTTGAAGGCTTTGGGGGGAAAGGGAAAGATTACGCCCTCCTCTTTCTCCTATTGGTGAGAGGAATACAGACTGCGTGAGGCCGAAAATCTCAACGATCTCGCGCCATTCGCTCTCTGAGATGGACACGATGCACTGGGAGCTGACCCGCCCACTACCGATTTGCTATGTTCTTGCGGTGAGATCACAGGAGTGCCACGTTTCCTGTGGGGGATGTGGGGGAGGGTGAAAGGGGTGAAAGGAAGTGAAAGGAAGTGAAAGGCAGAAATTTGGGGATGAAGTGGAGGTCGGGGTGAGCATCAGGGATGGGAAAGAGAGGAGGAAGGGGTTGTAAGAGTGTAAGGAAGGGGTAGGGGTGGGGGAAAGAGAGAGAGAGAGAGAGAGAGAGGAGGAGAGAGAGAGAGGGGAAAAAGTATAAACCAATAAAATGGATATCAGAGAAGAGAAAGAAGGAATGGAGAAGCAAGAGAACACGGAAGAGACAAAGGAAACAAATGCACGTAGGAGAAACGACTTCCCACCTCTAATCTTAATAAAAGTTCAATATTAAATTATCATAATTACTTTCAACATCTATTTCATATTGTCCAATTATTTACATCCTACGAGAAGCTTAGACCCATAGTTTGATGGACCTCGCCCTAGAAAACCCATACAAAGCTTCCTACCTCTCTCACTCCCGCAAGTTTTTGGCTTACGAGGAAACTTGTGTGAAAGGGGTTTCTCGGCTGTTAGTGGATAGCTGTCAGGGTTCACGACAAAGGAGAAGAAGCACACGGGAGTCTTGCCGTATTTGTGGTACTGGCATTTGAGGATGTTGTACAGCCGCTGCACCTCCTCTGTCTGCCGCTCTTCGCCGCTGACTGAATTGGCCACCTAGAGGGAAACGAGGCCAAGAGAAACAGGGAGAAAAACATAACAAAAACAAGAACAAAAACACAAAAGAGGAAAAACGAAGAGCAAGAAAAATGATCCAAAGTAGAAAATGTGGTGGTCCAAGAAATAGTGAACTTCTAAAACACGAACTAGGTGAATTTCCCCAATACCTCAGTGGGAGTTTTCTTCTGGGTCTCCTTGTCCTTCTCGGAAAAACTCTAGCTTTACGCTCGGCCCTGGGCTTCTCCCACTCCAAAGCCCAAATAGGCTCAATCCCCGTTGTTTTTTAAAGAGGGGAAGACACCGCTTGGCCAAACCTGCAGGGAACGGCAAAACTCGTAGACCCAAAAACAATACTTACAAAAACAAAAACAAAAACACACACACAAAAAAAAAAAAAGAGAGAGAGAGAGAAAAAAAAAACAATGCAAATGTAAAAAAGTTAGGTATGGTAGAAAAAAAACTACAACAAAAAGAGGGCATTCAGGGCATACATATGTCCACATATATCTACATACATAATTGTATACATATTCTATTTTATGGGCTATTATTGTAACCATTAATCCCTTATTCATAAATAACTATTAATATCATGAATACTGCCATTAACTTTTACTTTGAAAGAGAGGGAGAGAAGAGAGAGAGAGAGAGAGAGAGAGAGAGAAGAGAGAGAGAGAGGAGAGAGAGAGAGAGAGAGGAGAAACAAAGAGAGAGAGAAAGAAAAAGAGAGAGAGAAAGAAAAAAAGAGAGAGAGAGAAAGAAAAAAGAGAGAGAGAGAAAGAAAAGAGAGAAAAGAGAGAAAAAAAGAGAGGGGAGAGAGAGAGAGGAGAGAGAGACGGAGAGAAAGAGAAAGGGGAAAGAGAGAGAAAAGAGAGGAGAAGAGGAAAGGAGAGAAGAGAGAGGGGGGAGAGAGAGAGGAGGAAAAAAAAAAAAAAAAAAAAAAAAAAAAAAAGGAGGAGAGGAGGAGGAGAAGGAGATAAAAAAAAAAGAAAGTGAGAAAAGCTTTGAAGATGACGACTTCACTTTACCTTTCCCGGAGCATAAATCATCTCAGTGTTCCTCTATTGCTTTCCGTGTCCAGGTGCTTTGAAGTGTGCCTGAAATCATGAAAATAAGCCTCATATGACGGGAAGAATTAA
>NC_051428.1:24821861-24824257 GCF_015228065.2 Penaeus monodon | reverse complement strand
TCCTTGTGTAAATGTGTGTAAACGGTGAAGCAACAACATATTGTTTCAGAGTGCGAGAAAGCCCGAGAGAGTAAAAAACGTCACGATAACGTGCAAGAAAGTACACTGGATTTGTGTAGGAAACATGGGCTTGAGCATTCAGATAAGTGGTATGAACACACCCCAGAGAGTGTTGTTGAGAACGAGGCCGTGAAAATTCTGTGGGACATCAATGTACAATGTGATAACGTCATTCAGGCAAGAAGACCAGATGTTATAGTAATTCATAAGGAAAAGAAAGAGGCTCTAATAGTTGATATTGCCGTACCTGCAGATACGAGGATTGCAGAAAAAGAATTAGAGAAGGTAGAAAAGTACCAAGATCTGAAAAGGGAAATAAAAAGGTTGTGGGAACTGCGATGTGCAAAAGTTGTTCCACTAGTGATTGGTGCCCTCGGAAGCGTTACAAAAGATCTTGAATGTTGGATTGAAAATATGGACATTGGGCCTGAGGTTGGAGTACTGCAGAACTGCTTTATTGGGGACGGCAAGAATACTGAGAAAAGTGCTAGAACTTTAAAGGAGAAGGACAACTGTTAGCCTTTAGTCATTTGCTATGACTCGCCTAACAGGAAGAAAAACGGCAATAAGAACAGCCAGTGCAGAAATGCTAAAAATCCCATAATAATAATAATAATAATAATAATAATAATGATAATGATAATAATGTTAATGATAATAATAATAATGATGATGATGATAACAAGAACAAGAATACGGAGAAGAATGATAATGAAAATGATGATAATAATGATAGTAAGAGTAAAAATAAAGAGAGAGAGAGAGAGAGAGAGAAGGAGAGAGAGAGAGAGAGAGAGAGAGAGAGAGAGAGAGAGAGAGAGAGAGAGAGAGAGAAAGAGAAAAGAAAAGAGAACGAGAGAGAGAGAGAGAGAGAGAAGAGAAAAGAGATCGAGAGAGACAGACCGACAGACAGACAGAGACAGACGGGCAGGCAGACAGACAGACAAACAAACAAACAAACAAACAAACCAACCAAACCAAACAAAAAAAAAACATAAACAAAATAAAATAAAACAAGAACTTAAAAAAAGCTTCCCCTCTCCTTCTCAAAGAAAACGGCGACGCACCGGAGAATAAGCGACGACGCACAAAGGACCTTCTCGCGTGATTTGAAATTGGGTGAGAAAGATCCCTATTTTTGCTTATTAATTGGCCTTAACGCCGTCTTTTGAGGCCCTAAATTGGGTAAATGAATGGTAAATGCACGTAGGACATGTAGGTTAAGTGAAAGGGAGATGATATAGTTGAAATAGGAGATAAAACGCGTCTTCATTTACGAGGTTGCGAAGTTTGGGGCGGAAAAAATTGGTTAAAAATTTTACGAAATGCAATTCGTATTTTATCCCTATTTCGTCACTCGACGTAATTATTTTTTATCTCTCATATCATCACAAAAGCATTCCGAATATAGTACCAGGGGCTATGAGTCACGAGATAATTATGACGTGATGTTATATACATGAATAATAATGATGATGATGATGATGATTAAGATGGTGATGGTGATGATGATGATGACAAAGAGGAAGATGATGGTGATGATTAAGAGGAAGATGGTGATGATTGACAAGAGGGAGGTAACGATAAGGAATAGGTGATGGTGGTGACAAAGAGGAAGATGATGACGATGATGACAAGAGGAAGATGATGATGATGCTGAGAAAGGAGACAGTAAGATGATGCTGAGAAAGAGGAGATAATGAATAGCTGATAAGATAATGATATGATAAAAATTAGGATTATGTGATGATGAAGAGAAGATGATAATGGTGATGAAAAGAAACAAGATAATGATGATGGAATAGAAAGATAATGATGATGATGAAGATTAAGATAATGATAGTAAATAGTAAGATGATGATGATGAGAGTAAGATATGATGATGATAGAAAGTAAGATAATGATAGTAAATAGTAAGATGATGATGAAGAGTAAGATAATGATGATGATAGAAAGTAAGATAATGATAATGGGGATGATGATCAAGATAATGCCACAATAATGGTAATGATATTGCATCAGTGACATTGATAATGTTCACCAGAATATATTTGTCTGCCATTACAGATGAGTAAAGAACAGGATATTCTTGTAATAAAACTTATTTTTCAGAATGTATATCTACAAACAATTTCAGATACTTTTAACTTATTTTCTATGGTTTCATATGTTTTAGTATTTAATATATAATGAATGAGAGAAAGCTGTACAATTATTTTTCATTAATTTAATGGTTTTATATTCTGTTTTATGATATCGATATATTATGTATGAAATAATTTGTAAGCATTTTGAGATCAGATTGTTAATATTCCATTTTCTTTGTCATTTTAGCA
>NC_051428.1:24804361-24816861 GCF_015228065.2 Penaeus monodon | reverse complement strand
CTCCTCTCTTTCCCATCCCTGATGCTCACCCCGACCTCCACTTCATCCCAATTACTGCCTTTCACTTCCTTTCACTTCCTTTCACCCCCTTTCACCCTCCCCCACATCCCCCACAGGAAACGATGGCACTCCTGTGATCTCACCGCAAGAACATAGCAAATCGGTAGTGGGCGGGGTCAGCTCCCAGTGCATCGTGTCCATCTCAGAGAGCGAATGGCGCGAGATCGTTGAGATTTTCGGCCTCACGCAGTCTGTGATTCCTTCTCCAGCCAATAGGACGAAGAAGAGGAGGTCGTAATCATCTTCACTATCCTCCCCTTTTTTTTAGTATAGGATTGTAATGCCTTTCCTTTGTTTTTTTTTATTTGTTATATACATATACCCTTTCTTTTTTTCTTCTTTTTTTCTAATTTCTTTGCATTATTCTTCATGCCCTCAAGGTCATGGTTTCATTTCCTATTCCTCTGAAAAGAAAGTGAAAAGGCATTACTGGGAATTTAGTTAAAATTATAAAGCAAACCAAAAATATATATTTTGAGTAGACAGGTTTTCTGTCCTTTATATTTTTATAATCAACATTAACCTTTCATCATATGATTGATATATCATTTCTCAAGATAGTTGTTATTTTCTTATAAATTATGTTCCAACTCTCACAATGAAAACATGAATCTGATATATATATATATATATATATATATATATATATATATATATATATATATATATATATATATATATATATATATATATACTAAAATACACTTAAAATAATACAACACATGACTGTACTTCTAGTACAAAATTAGTATTGTCATTTTCATATTTTTATACACATCATATCTTTGTTTAATGTTGATCAGTATAGGCAAATTAACAAAGAAATATATGGCATAATGACTTAATATCCTGAACATGTCAGTGCTGTCAAAGACTAACATTTTCTCTGTTATTCCCATTCCACGCAGTACTCTTTGCGCAGTATTTTTATATTCATTTTATCACTTTAATGTCCATGGCTGTGAAACCCCTTGGAGAACTAACAGCATTGCAAATGGATTGAGTAACTGAAATTGGATAACTACTGTCATAGAAAAAGAAACCATAGGTATTAACCTAAAAGAATATTCAGTTGTTTAAAAAGAATATATGCATGATCATGAATCTGGATTAATGTAACATTGAATATATTAAATAATGTCATTTCCATGGCCTAGGACTTAGTCCATTTCATTTTCCTTCCTTATAAATTACGATAATTTTCAATCAAAGTCTTCAGTGTTGCTTAAAGAAAGAAAGAGAGAAAAAATATCATTATAAAACTAAGAAAAGAAAAGAAGAGGGGAAAAAATGTGTGTTTGTGTGTGTGTGTGTGTGTGTGTGTGTGTGTGTGTGTGTGTTTATGTGTGTGTGTGTGTTTATGTGTGTTTGTTTGTGTGTGTGTGTGTGTGTGTGTGTGTGTGTGTGTGTGTGTGTGTGTGTGTGTGTGTGTGTGTGTGTGTGTGTGTGTGTGTGTGCGCGCGCGCGTGTGCGTGCATATGAATCCTCCTTTTCTGATTTACTCAATATTTTATAGAATAACAGCAGGGTTAATGAGTAAATTCAAACATGTAAATAATCCTCTGTTGTTTTGTTTAATTTGTTGAAAATTTAAATTTCAAATAAAATAAAAGGTAGACCATTATACTCACAAACAGTCAAAAGGCAAAGGGGGAGGAAAAAAATAAATCAATAAAATGTATATATAAAATAAAAAATCATATATGGGTAGGTGTAGGTTCATGTGTTTTATATAATATATAAGAAACATTCAAAAGGTTATATGTCAACAAAGAGTTTACTGTAACAATTATTGAGGTTTCAGACTTGCAGCTGTGTCTGTATAAGAGATAATTCATGTACCTTCAAAACTAGGATAGCAAAAATAGATTGCAATTGATCTTTCAAGGGAAGGTCTCCTCATAACTACAAGATTTGTATGACATTGTCTTCATATCTACCTAGTAATTAAATTGACACAGGGATATCCACAATGCTACTCCATGGTCTGTTGTGGGACACATTTATCTCTAAATACTACCGCAGAATCATCTTTCCTATGGAACTGAATTTTAATCCATACTTTGACGTTATAAACCCAATGACCATAGGGTTTTCCTCCTTTTCACTCGACTTTTTTTTTTTTTTTTTTTTTTTCCACATTACTTAAATTTGGAGGAAAAGACGTATTTTTTCTAATGCTATCAGTATCAGTACTGTTATGACTACTATTCACATGATTATTAAGCTATTAAAATATCAGAAACCATTTTCTTTTTCTTCTTCTTCTTCTTCTTCTTCTTCTTCTTCTTCTTCTTCTTCTTCTTCTTCTTCTTCTTCTTCTTCTTCTTCTTCTGAAAATCAAGGAAAAGAGTAAACAGGTGAAAAAGGTAGACCTTACAATGAACTCTTTTTGTTAACTAAACATTTAATGTAGTTATCTATGTGCAAAGTACAACAAATTAACTATAATCACTGTAAACATACGGCACCCAGAAAGTGCCTATTATAAAAACTTTGCAACACTAAACATACAGAACGTTTCGTGCAATTGGCATAGAAAGGAAAGGAAAAAATACTGCATTAATACAGCTCATAACTTCAATGCAAGACAAGGTACATGGCTGTTTGTGTTTTATAGTCTGATGGATGTCTAAAAATATGTGCACACCCATGGGTCAAATTGCATTTAGAGAACAAGTAACTTGACTTACAGCCATACATTCAAATGGTCAGTTTTGATGGTCCTTGTAAAAAATAATCATTCAAACTGTGAAGCAGGGGTTTCATCTTCAATTTTATAATCATATTATCAATATATATTTAAAAAAGAATCACTCTTTGATATCATATATGTCTACTTTTGGTGTTGTCTTAAAAATAATAATGGCTTTTATATGAAATCTTTAATTTTTTTGAGAAAGAACGAGTTGCTCTCTTATATTTCTGTAATCATTGCAAGGTGCCTTAGTCAATTCCTAAGGTTACCCGACTTTATTATTTAGCCCATTCATAGAATTTTATTATTATTACTATTATCGTGTTCTTTTCATCATCAATGTCATTATTACTATTATTATTATTATTATTATTATTATTATTATTATTATTATTATCACTCACTCTCTTACTCTCTCTCTCTCACTCCTCCCCTCTCAATCTCACTCTCACTTCACTCTCAAATCTCACTTCACCCTCCTAATCTCAAATCTCACCTCACTTTTCACCCCTCACTTCCACTCTCACTTTTCACTCTCACTCTCCACTCTCACTCTCCTTACTCTCAACTCACTCTCACTCTCACTCTCACTCTACTCTCACTTCCCCACACACTAACTTCACTCTCTCTCTCTCTCTCTCCTCTCTCTCCTCTCTCTCTTTGTCTCTCTCCTCTCTCTCTCTTCTTCCTCTCGCCACTTCTCTCTCTCTCTTCTCTGTCTCTTCTCTCTCTCTCTCTCTGTCTTTTCTCTCCCCTCTTCTCGTCCTCTCTCTCTCTTCCCGTCTCTCTCTCTCCTCTCTTCTCTCTCTCTCTCTTTCCTCTCTCCTCTCTCTCTCTCTCTCTCCTCCTCTCTTTTCTCTGTTTTCTCCTTCTTTTGTCTCTCTTCTCTCTCGGGCTTCTCTCGTCCCCTTGGCCCCTCTCTGTTTCTGGCTCTCTCTGTCTCTCTCTCTCTCTCTCTCTGGCTCTCTCTCTCTCTCTGGCTCTCTCTCTCTCTCTGGCTCTCTCTCTCTCTGGCTCTCTCTCTCTCTCTCTTCTCTCTCTTCTCTCTCTCTCTCTCTGGCTCTCTCTGTCTCTTCTTCTCTCTCTCTCTCTCTCTCTCTTCTCTCTCTCTCTCTCTCTCTCTCTCTCTCTCTCTCTCCTCTTCCTCTCTTCTCCTCTCTCTCCTCTCTCTCTCCTCTCTCTCTCACGTTTTTTTTTTTTTTATTCACTTCAAAGTTTACAAGGAAGTGATAAAGAAAACAATATGATTTGTACTACAAGAATCATTATTTCTTATATTTTGATCTGTCTGTACTCTACAACCTTCCATAATATATACATACCATACAGTGTTTTCTTCAGTGTGTACCGTTATATTTAAATAATAATATATAATAACAAATGGTTGTACATCCTAACTCACCATGAAAGGTTAAAATAATAACAACAAAAACAATCATGACAATGATATAGAAAAATACCAATTTTCTAGGGTTACATTTTAAAGTGTATGTTTAATGTTTTACAATTCAAATTACACTAAAAATGGGATTCCATACACAAAGGACATGAAGTAATCGATTCAACACTGAAGGCTACACTATACATTCTCCTGCTGTCAGACCAAATGTGCGTTCATGAAATAATTTACGAAAGTATGTGTGAACTGAACGCCGATGTATCTATCTACCAAAAAATATGACCCATTCTCTGATTTCTACGCCTCCTAAGATATAAAACATTTCTTTTCACTACTACTTTGGTATTCACATTATGATCTTGTTGATGAGAATGATTCATATTTTGTGACCAGAAAATAAATATGTGTCAATACTGATAAAAATATTTTTAAAAGTAAATAAATAAAAGCTACATTCTGTACAGCACACCAAGATGATAAAAGTCTAAGTTCCTCTTTGTAATTATTATTATTATTGATAAAAACTACATATAAAACATAATGAAGATGAAATTTCCATTTACTTTTCCAGTCTATCTGCTTTTTTCTTTCCTTATCCTCACGGATTCAAATCCTTAAGGATTAATTCACTTATATATATATGATTTGTACTTAAACTTTAATGCCTGCAAGTTAATGACTTGTATGTATGGTTCATTGCCAGGTATTAAAACCAGTCCTCTCTAATGACATTCAGGAAAAATTTGCTCTGACTTTTCATCAAAACAGAAAAAGGAAAAAAAAAAGACTATGTCCAGCAAACTCTTTCTGTTAATCATAGTAGTCATCATAGTAGTCATCAAAGGAGTTGTCCTCCCCTCTCCGTCTCCTGAGGAGCTGGGCTGTGGATAGGCTTCCCTCATCCTCCTCATCATCCTCTGCTTCTTCTTCTTCACAATCTTCCTCTTCTTCTTCTTCCTCTTCTTCAGCATCTTCCACCTTGGGGTCCAGAGAGGTGTTGGCTGCATCGACTGCCACTCCTTTTATCTTCTTAGGCGACTTGTCTCCCTCTTCCTTGATGGTGTTTCTGGGTCTCTTCCCTGTCAGTGAGTGGAGCACAGACGAAATGCCTTCAGGCGTCTCAACAGGCACGGTATTGAGAGTTTTGGGGTTGGGCTTCTCCTCCTTGATGTCCTGTTCCCCCTCTCCTGTGTCCTCACCCTTCAGGCTCCGCAGGACATCATAGTTGATCTTGTTGGACAATTTCTTCTCCATGAGCATCTTTTCAATGGCCTCCCCTGCGGTATTGGCTGGAGCATTGCTCTTTGACTTCTTGGTGTAGTTCTTCTTCTTCTTCGGGGGTTTGCCTTCCTTCTCTCTCTCCTCTGCCTCCTTCTTCTCCCTCTCCTCCTTGAGCTTCAATTCTTCCAGGTAGTCCTTGTTGATCTTCATCCACAGTTCTGTTTTCAGCTTGATCTCTCGGTCAGACATGATGTACGAGTCAATTTCATCTTCATCAATGCCTGAGAGGTCCAGCACTCCACGGTCCTCTGGCTCTGGGTCATTTGGGCGAATCTCCATGCATTCCTCTATCGTTTCCTTCAGACCCAAACTGGCAGCAGAGGGCCCTATGCCCTGCACTTTTAATTCTGGTTTCATGACTTCATCCCCATTCTCACCTAAGCATTCATCTATGGTCTGTAAGGTTGCTTCAGTGATGAATTTTTGCGTGTCAGCGCTCTCCTGCTCTACACTCTCCTCCTCAGTCGTTTCTTCCTCCCTGTCATATTTTGCCCATATTCCTCTTAGCTTCCGTTTCCGTTCCTCCAGGTGTTTCTCGATCTCCTGCTGTAGCACAGTCAACTCACTGTCCAGGTCCTCCTGCTCGTCAAGGAGCTTCTGTACACGTTCCTTCTCCCGTTTCCTGGCAGCCCTGAAAGCGGGTGGGTCCTGCTCCTCATCCAGATCCATTGTCATGAACTCCTCTGGGGTCAGGGCACTGGAGGGCGTCTCTCCAAACTCCGTTAAACGCTTACGCAAGGTTGATTCATGCACCTTGACCACTTTGATGACGTCAGTGATAGTGCGGTTGTAGCCATGCAACCTGGCAGAGATGACTAAGGCTGCACCACACACACCAGAGGGTCTCCTGCCAGTATGCATCCAATCCCTCTTCATCCTTTTGACCAAGCGTAAGGCCGTTTCCGAGACCTCATGTGTCTTGTCACCAAAGGACAACTTGTGAGCAAATCTCCAAATATACAAGCACGGATCCATGGCTGGAATGTTTATGCACAGAGCTGTCGACAGCCGGAGGTATGTCCGTCCCAACTCATATACATCAATCTGGAGGGCATCACTCACATCAATTAACATGTGCGGAGTCTGTTCTGTCCGGCAAGTGATGTACACACAAGCACCAATCACATGGTTATTTTTCCTACCACGCATAAGCCCTTTACTCAGACCTAACTTGAAAAAATTAAATGATGTTTCAATACTGTGTTGGCTGAGGCGTAGCTGCTGGGCCAGGGCATTAATTCTTTTTCGTGCGTTATTGAGCGTAATTTCCTTACTTTCTCTGGCAAACGTTCCATTATAGCCCCTGAACATAGGCCTCTTACCCCCTGCATCTGAGGCCACAAACTGGCCAACAGCTGAACTTCCACCATGAGAATTTTCCAGAAATTGAACTTCACTGACAATGTTATGTTCCGACAGAACGGTACCGCAAGAGGTACACACAGCATCTCCCCGAGCTGGGTCGATGTCGATCTCCCCACACCCACAGTGCTGACAACGTGATGACATCTTGCAGGGGTTATCTGCAAAATATATATAAAGCATTATGGACAAAATTACATATAAATACATATATACATACATGAACACAAAAACAATAACTTAATTTTAATCAATTAACAAATAAATAAACAGATGTGTGTGTGTGTGTGTGTGTGTGTGTGTGTGTGTGTGTGTGTGTGTGTGTGTGTGTGTGTGTGTGTGTGTGTGTGTGTGTGTGTGTGTGCATGTGCGTGTGCAAGTATTAGTATAATTGTATGTGTATGTATGTATGTATATATGCACATGTGTATGTGTATGTGTATATGCATATGTGTGCATGTTTATCTGTGTGCATGTGTATCTGTGTGTATGGGTGTATGTGTATATATGTATGTGTATGTGTGTGTGTGTGTGTGTGTGTGCATGTGGGAGGGGGGGATGTGTGCATTGCATAAGTGTGAGTGTGAGAGTGAGTGTGCATGTGCATGGGTGTGTGCCTGTGAGTGTGCATGTGCATGGGTGTGTGCCTGTGCATGTGTGTTCATGTGTGCATTTTTAATTGTCTCTCCATTTGTTTGTCTGTGTCTTTGTATAAACCTTAACATACATGTATCAGTGCCTCTGTGTATATAAACCAAATTGAGTGCATACATGTATCATCCTACATATGTTTACATGCTCTGGGATTCCTCAGTAGCTTTTCCAATTTTTGCAGTACTTATTTAATTGGAAACTCACTTTGGTCTCTGTACTGACTGCCAATAGAGTATTTAGCACTTTCCTCTTAATTCGCATTAGGTTCATCAAAGAGAATCCTCACTAGATTTTAATTCTCAGCCTACTATCTTCACGACAGTTGACCAGCTTGGTATCTATAAGGCGCATGTCAGAAAAGCTGCAGATAGCGCCAAGTGTGGAATTCTTAAGAGACATATTCTTCTCTTTGATAATGATATACAAATTTATGTGTTTTCCTTAATTATGTCCATTTTCTTTAGGATTTAGCATGGCTTTCCATTCCAAGCGAGAGGACTGCTAATTCCTTTAATGAAATCCAGCAGAGAAATTGTATTTACTGATGAGAGCAAAGCACCCTTCATCCCAAAACAAGATTTCTTTTACATATTTCTTCTACCCAATGGTTTATTCACTTATGCCTAATCAATGGGGTATCATGTGATCCCAAATATCCAAACCTAACTTTTCCTACCTTCCATTTATTCCTGCCTCCCCCCCCCCCCTTTTTATCAACACGTCATGTCAACTAATAGAAGACGAACATTAAGAACTCCGGCCGTGTGAGGGTGTTGTGGACTTAGTCTCTCGGAATGGTTATACACAGCAGATATTTCCTCATTTTGCAATAAACATAAGGCTGCAGTTGTTGCACCCGTGTTGTTACCAACTATTTCACACGCTCTATAAGATCGCTCTCGGTAACATTACCCCGAGAGGAATATTCTAAAATGACATGTAATAAACTGTCAGAATTTTGACACGTATATAAACGAAATCCATATTAAGATACAAAAAAAAAATCGCATTAAACCCAAGAATCAGAATAATTATCAACAATTGAACTAAAAAAAAATGTCTCGACATCAGACGAAAAAAAAAAACCACACCAAAAATAGATAAAGTAAAAAAACCCCCCAAAAAAAACCCTTCCCCACAGTAATAAATAAATGGGGGGAAAAAAAAACGTTTCCTTTCATGAAAAAACCAAAACCTCCCCAAAAAAATCCCAAAATCCTCACAAAGGAAAAGTCCCCGAGGGCCCGGGAGAAAATAAAATACGCCTTAAAAACCCAAAAATCCGTGAAAACACAAAATTAGTTTAAGGGAAAAATTGACAAAATTCCCTTTTTTCCCAGGCCTAAGCGGGGGGAAAAACGAGCGCAAAAGAAGGGGGTTTTGTTTTTGGTTTTATTTTGTTTATTTTTCGATGGTTTTGTGTTTTTATTGGGGTTTTTTTTCCCTTTTTTTTCGCTATTTGCATTGGTGATGAGCCCATGAGGGTTTGAGGAGTTTTGAAAATGATAGAATAATAAATGATAATAATAATAATCAATAATTAATAAAATAATATAAAAATAAAATAATTATAAATAAAAAATAAATGATACTAAAAATAATAATAAATAAATATAATACAAATGATAATAAGGGAATAATAAAAATAAAAAATAAATTAAAAAAATATCCCCCCCGGGGCCCATAAAATCCCGGGGTTGGGCGTCCGGGGGGGGGCTAGCTGTCTAGGGGGGGGGGGAAATTTACTTTGAATAGAAACCCCCCTTTAGTGATGGTATAAACGAAAAAAAAATATGTGGTTGTAAAATTTAAAACCCCAATCCTCTTTTTATGTAATCCCCAATAAAAATAATCCAAAACAAGGGCCTTTAATGGCGGGGGAACTTTATGTGAAGGCCCCTCGCCCGGCAGGTTTTCCCTCCTTTCGCAGCGGAGCCCGGTCGTTTCCTATTTAACTGTAAAAACCCAAAGGGGGAAAATAAAAGTAAAAAAGTAAGGGAATTTTTACAAAAGGGAAACCTTTTTAAATGAAAGGGAAAACCCCCTAACAGGGATACGGGCAAAAAAGTTCAGGGGAAGGGGGAAGGGGTTTTGGTTTCGACTGAGCAACGTATATGGACCGGGCCCCAGAGCCATCAAAAAAAGGGTTGGGCTTTCAAAACTTGAGTTGGAAATGATAAAAAATGTTTAGAGGGAAGGGAAAGGGGAAAACTAATAATGATGAGGAAGATGGTAGAGAGGGGAAAAGAAAACAAAACTTTGTGGGTGGGGGATTTTTGAGGAAAATTTGGGGGATGATGTAATGTGAGGAAAAAAAGATCCCGAAAAAAGGAGGTTTTTTTTGTCGAAGGGTGAGATTTTAGGGAATATCTTGTCGAAAGTCAAAGGGGAATTTTTGAGAATCTAAAAAAAATTTATGTTGAAAAGAAAACCCGCCAAAAAGGAATATCCTTTAAAAAGGTTTTATAAAAAACAAATGAAGAGAGAAATTAATGAAAATCAAGTGATTTTGGGCCACATTAAAAAAAAAACTCACCGAAAAAATGAACTGATAAGGGCACCAAATGTTTGGGTTGCAGAAAAGCTAGGGTTTTAAAAAAAATGGAATTTAGCAAGAAAAATCCTTTGGGGGGAAAGCCCCATTGGAATATATAAGAATAAAAAAAGGGAAAAATGTAAAAAATACCCAGAGAGAGATTTAAGAGGGGACTCAGCCACAAAAGAAAAAAATTTTAGAGACTTAAAGAGAAATATGGGTGAATAAAAAAAGTATTAAAAAATGGTTGGGTTTAAGAAAAACACAAAAGATTGCCCAAAAGGGAAAAATTGAGAACGAAACAAAGGTTTTCCTTTTAGACAAAATGAACAATTTAGTGTTTTCCAAATTTTTTTTCAAGGAAAATTTAATGGGGGGGAAACTTTGAAAAAACGAGGGACCAAATGTGAGGAGAGTAAAGGAATTTGGGGGGGAAATTTTGGGGTTTAAAGAAAACAAAACAAAAGGGGCAGAATGGCCGTATGATTTAAAAGGTGAATTTAAAGGGGGAACTTTACCGGGAAGGGGGGCACTATAATTTTTGAAAATGTCAAAAACAAGTAAGAAAAGCCCCCAAAATGGAATTTTCCCAAGGCCCAAAAAAATGGGGTTTCCCGGGTATTGGGGCAAAAACCGACCAAAATGCACACAGAATTGGCCCGATCAACTAAATAAAATTTTTATGGGGAAAGGGGGAACCCCTTCCCAAATGGTTTTAAACATGGGGGACATGTTGGCCAGAAGGATCCCAGGGAAAGGGGAAAAACGGGTTTAGAACTTTTAGGCCGAAAATCCCTTTCCCCTGATGTGGAAAAATGATGACAGGAAAACCTAGTGACAAAGACATTACCCCAGACAGAGAACAGCTACTACCTGGGTGAAAAAAAAGGTTGCGGCGAAAAAAGTCGGGGTAAAAAAAATTTTTATTTATTGACAAAAATCTGAAAGGGTTTTCAAAAAGGGCAAAAATTTAAACTGGCATGGGGGTGGTAGACATAAGAAAAACTTATGCTTCTTTTCCCCTAGTTGGGGTTAGGGTTTCATGGAAAAGTTGGAAAACTGGACGTGAAGAGGTTTTTTCAAAGAACATGTGCAGTGGAATTGTCCTTAACTTCCCAAAGGAGAGGAACTCGGGGGGTGGGGTGTTTAAAAAAGGATATTCCCCGGGGAAGTTTTCAACCCTTGTTTTTGTCTTTAGCATGATACCCTTATCGTCATTTCTCAGGGAAAAGGGGAATATATTTCTATGAGTGGGGGGGAAAGGGGTATTAAAAAATCACCTCCTCTTTTTGGATGATTTAAAAAATAAATTCCCCGGGGGAAAACAGATAGAAAAATTTCCCCAAAAACGACTATCCATTTTTAGTCTGATTAGGTATGGAAAATTTGGGAATCAAGAAATGTGGGGTTCTAGTCTTTTTAAAAAAGGGAAGATTGTAAGGATTTTGATGGAATAGAATTACCGAATGATGGATAATAAAAAAAGTTGAACAAGAAAAGGGTATTCTTATTGGGTATTTTGGGAAAAGTAAGGGGAAGGAAATAAATGAAAGAAAAACAATGAAGGGGTATAAACGACTGGGTGGGTAATTTAAAATCCAAATTGAATGGGAAGGAAACCCAAATAACGGGAATTAAAACCCGGGGGAGTCAATATTTAAAGGAGCCCCGGAATAATAAATGGAGGGGAGAGGGAAAAAAAAAACGACGAAAGACAAGGAAAAAAAAAAACAAAGCAGGGGGCCTCCCCCAAAAGTGTGTAGCCCGATATATATGAAAAAGGAAGAAGGGGGCGTGGCCCTTAAACAGGGGGAAAAAAAGGAAAAAGGGGGGGAAAAAAAAAAGCAGGTTTTTTTATGTGGCAAAATCAGAAAGTTTGATAAGAGGTGTGTGGGGCACAGGCCCACAGACAGGAAACCCGGGGGGAAAAAAATTCAAAAAAGGGAAAAAAGGCCCGAAGAGCCCAAAAAAAATGGAAAGGAAAAGGGAAAGCTGGGCAATTTTTTAGAGGAAAAGGCCCGATAAGGTAACCCGGGTTTTAAAACTACGTGAAAAAATTAAGATAAGAGCAACACAGTCCACTGTGTAGAATGGTTTGGGAAACGAGGTGGGGAAAACATACAACATATTGTTTCAGAGGGGCCCCGGGGAAATTTCCCAGAAAGAGTCAAAAGGGCTTTACGATCGGGCAAAAAAAAGACCGGGATTTGGTAGGGAAAAAAAAGGGGGGACATTCAGATAAGGGGGTAGAACACCCCCCCAGAGAGTGTTGTTTAGAAAGGGGCCTGAAAAATTTTGTGGGTTCAATGTAAACCCAATTTTGGGTAACTCATTAGGCAAGAAGACCCAAAAGTTAAGGAATTCCCTAAGGAAAAAAAAGAGGCCGCAAGAAAGAGGATTGCAGAAAAAAAATTTGAGAAGGTAGAAAAGTAAAAAGATCTGAAAAAGGAAATAAAAAGGTTTTTGGGAAACCGATTTTTCAAAAGTTTTTCCAGTAGTTTTTTGGGCCC
>NC_051428.1:24776861-24794361 GCF_015228065.2 Penaeus monodon | reverse complement strand
CCCCTGTCTGTCCCGTCTCCCCTCTTTGTCTGGGCTGTCTCTTCCCCCTTTGTCCCGTCCCGTTTCTGTCCTTTTGTCTTCTGGCTGTCCTTCTTTTTCTGTCTGTCTGTCTGTCTCTCTCCTTTTTTGTCCCTTTTTTCTCTTTTTCTTTGTTTTTCTTTTTTGTCCTGTCCCCTCTCTTTTCTGTCCCGTCTCTTCTTTTTCTGTCTGTCTTCTTTCTCTCTTTCTTCTTTCCGGGCTGTCTCTCTCTTTCCCCTTTCCCCTTTTCCCCTCTCTTTCCGCCTTCTTCTCCCCTCCCCTTTCCCTTCTTCTCTCTCTTTCTCTTTCTTCTCTCTCCCTTTTCCTCTTTCCCCTTTTTCTCTCTTGCCCCTTCTGTCTCCTCCTTTCTCTTCTGTCCCCTCTTTTTTCTCTGTCTCCCCTTTTCTCCGCCCCGTTTTCGCCTCTCCTTTTCCCCTCTTTTCCTCTCCTCTCTCTTCCCTCTCCTCTCCTCTCTCTCCCTGTCTCTCTCTCTTCTTTTTCTCTTCTCTCTTTTTCTCCTTTTTCTTCGTCTTCTCTCCTTCCCCTCTTCTTCCTCTTCTCTCTTTCCCTCTTTTTCTCTTCTCTCCCTTCTCTCTCTTTTTCTCCCCTCTCCCCTCCCCTC
Source organism: Penaeus monodon (assembly GCF_015228065.2). Lineage (NCBI taxonomy): Eukaryota > Metazoa > Arthropoda > Malacostraca > Decapoda > Penaeidae > Penaeus > Penaeus monodon. The sequence goes on along the minus strand of NC_051428.1, from coordinate 24,793,721 downwards.
CTCTCTCCCCTCCCTCTCCTCTCCCTCTCTCTCTTCTCTCCTTTTCCCCTCTTTTCCCCTTTCTCCTTCCTTTTCTCTCCCACTCTTCCCCCCTCCCTCTCTCTTCTTCTCCCTCTCTCTCTTTTCCCTTCTCCCCCCCCTTCTCCAATCCCCTCTCTCTTCTCCCCCTCTCCCCTCCCCCCCTTCTCTTTTCCCCCTCTCTTCTTCTCCCTCCCTCCTCTCCCCCTTCTCTCCTCCCCTCTCTCCTTCCCCCCCTCCTCTCCCTCTCTCTCCTTTTCCCTCTCTCCCCTTCTCCCCTCCCCTTCTCCCCCTTCTCCCCTCTCTTCTCTTCTCCCTCCTCTCCCCCTCCCCTCTCCTCTCCCCGCCCCTCTCTCCCCCCTCCCTCTTTTCTCCTCTTTCCCCTCTCTCCTCTCTCCCTTTTTTCTTTTCCCCCCCCTTTTCCCTCTCTCCCCTCCCCTCTCTCTCTTTTTCCCCTCTCCCTCTCTCTTCTTCTCTCCCCCTCTCCCCTCCCTCCCTCCCCTCCTTTATCTCCCCTTTCCCCCTCTCTCTCCCCCCCCCCCCCCTTTTCCCCCCCCCCCCCTTCCCCCCTCTCCCCTCCTCTCTCTCTCTCTCTCTCTCTCCTCCCCCTTCTTTTCCCCCTCTCCCTCCCCTTTTCCCCCTCTCTCTTTCTTCCCCCCCTCTCCCTTCCTTTTTCCCTCTCTCTCTTCTCCCTCCTCCCTCCCCCCTCCCCTCACTCTCCCTCTCCCCTCTCCCTCCCCCCTCCTCTCTTTTCTCCTCCCTTCTCTCGTCTCCCCCTCTCTCTTCTCCCCCTCTTCCTCTCCGCCTCTCTCCTCTCTCTCCCTCCCCCTCCCCCTCTCTTTTCCCCCTCTCCCCTCCCCCTCTCCTTTTCCCCCTCTCCCTCCCCCCCCCCTCCCCTCTCTCCCTCCCCTCCCCTCGTTCTCCCCCCCCCTCCCCTCTCTCCCCTTCCCCCTTTTCCCTTCCCCCTCTCCCCTCCCCTCTCCCCCCCCTCGCCCCTTTTCCCCCCTTTTCCTCTCCCTCTCTCCTCTCCTTCTCTCCTCTCCCTCTCTCTCCCCTCCCTCCCCCCCTTTTTCCCCCCCCTCTCTTTTCCCTCTCCCTCTTTTCCCCCCTTCCCCCCCCCCCCCCTTTTTCCCTCCTCTCCTTTTTCCCCCCCTCCCTCCCCCTCTCCCTTTTCCCTCCCTCCCTCCCTCCTCCCTTTCCCCCCCCTCCCTCCTTCCCTCCCCCCTTCCTCTTTCCCCTCCCCCCCTTTTTTCTCCCTTTTTCCCCTTTCTTCCCTTTTTCCCCTTTTTTCCTATTCCCTTTGGGTTTCTTTCTCCCTTTTTAAAAAACCCCTTTCGCCTTCTCTCCCTTTTTTTTTTTTTTTCTCCCTTCCCCTCCCCTTTTCCCCCCCTCTCCCTTCCCCCTTCCCCTCTCCCCCCTTTCCCCCCCCTCCCCTTCCCTTTAATTTTTTAAACTTTTTGGGGGCCCCTTATGTTCCCCTTTTCTCTTTTTCGGGATTTTTTTGGTCTCCCAAAATTTTACCTGTCCTTCGGTGGTTTTGGTTTTTGTTTATTTTTTCTTTTTTCTTTGTCCCCTTTTTCCCCCTAATTTTTTTAAAAGGCCTTCTTTCCTTTTTTTCAAATTTTTTTCTTCCCCTTTTTTGTTCTTCTCTCCCCCTTCCCCCCTTTTCTTTTTTCTTCTTTTTAAAATCTCCCCCTTTTTCCCCCCTTTTTTTTTTTTTTTTTTTGGTCCCCCCTTTCATTTGGGGTCTAAAGTTTTTCTTTTTATATTTCAAAGAAATGTGTTACCAGGCTGAAATTTTAAAACCCAAAGGTTTGGTTGTGGGAAAAATAAAAAAGGTTATGCCAAAAAAATTTTTTAAAGTGTTTTTTAAAATTTTTTAAGGCCAAAAATTTAAGGTTTTTTTTTTTTCCTCCTTTTAATTAAAATAAAAAAATTTCCCCACTAAAAAAGGGGAAAAAGAAAACAATGGTTAAGATTTTTTTTTTTTTTTTTTTTTTTTAAAAAAAAAAAAAAAAAACCCTTTTTGAATTAAAATTTTTTTTGTTTTTTTTAAAAAAATTTAAAATTTTTCCCTTTGGGAAACAAAATTAAAGATTTTTTTTTTCTCTCTCGTTTTTTTTTCTTCTTTCTCTCTTCTTTTTTTTTTTTTTTGTCCCTTTTTTCTTTTTTTCCTTTTTTTTTTCTTCCTTTTCCCGGGGGGTTTCCCCCTTCAGAGAATGAATTTGTACAAACATGAGGTGAATAAACAGGTAGTGGGAGATATAGATAGATATGCTAGACCAAAAATTTTAAAAGATGAAAAATACCAGTTGACAGAGCCATTCCTGACATCCGGATTTTTTTTTTTTTTTTTCTCCCAGTTGCGCACATCAAGAAGCGCGATGGGTTCCTGGGCTGCTACAGGGGCTTGACCCCAAAGCTGGCAGCAAACATCGTCAGTGGAGTGGCCTTCCAGAGAGTCACCGAGAATATCCAGTTTAAGGTTAGTGTAATGCCTTTGAGGGTGTTGAAGTGCTGTGGAGGGTGTGAATCTTTGCAAATGAGCTTTATTGCAGTTGAGCATTGCAGTTTAAATGGATCAAATGAGACAGACCAAATTTTAGCCTAGTCATGTAAACAAAGGTGGTTTGGTTTTATGTTCAGTGTAAAGTTTGAATGCAGTTTGGGGGGTTTAACTTTGTCAGCAGCATTTTAGTCAGCACAGGTAGATTAAATTGAATGGACATGGAGAGACTTTCTTCATTAATGTTCATTTCATGCTTGTTTTGATATACTGCTCTGGCTCTGGGACATGAACCTTTATCATTTTAATTGCAAAATATGAGGAACATATATATTAAAACTCAGGTCATATGATTGTAGTACGTGAAGATGATGATGATGATGATATATATATTTTTTTTATGGTCACCTTTCATATGAAAGTGTCAGAATAGTGATTTATAACTTGGTATTATATAACAAGATGTATAATGTGCTCTACTAGCTAGAAATTGTTAATGAACCAAGCATTTAGGTGGTGTAAAGAATATAAGGATTATGCCATAAAAAATTAATGTGCCGTTATTAGTTATTTCGATTAGGCAGAAAATTAGCCATTGCTATATTAACACATCCTTTACAATTACACAATAAATACAGATACTACGGTAAAAAAAAGAAAAAAAGAAAAAAAAATGTTGAGAGACTATATCCCTAGAATATTTAGCAACATATTTTTCTAGGGAAAAATATGATTTTTCTCTCTCTCTCTCTCTCTCTCTCTCTCTCTCTCTCTCTCTCTCTCTCTCTCTCTCTCTCTCTCTCTCTCTCTCTCTCTCTCTCTCTCTCTAATATATCATGGGAATATATGAATGTCTTGTATATCTGTACTCTACATCCCAAAGACAAATCATTAGAATTATGATAATGAATTGATATAACACAGGCTCATATATTTGCCACTTTTAACCAGGAACTGGATGGAGAAGTAAATATTGAAGAACTGAACATGAAGCAGCGCACACAGAGGTTCCTCCAGAATACTGCAAGGGAATCAGCTGGCCGTGCTGCTGCCATATTTGTGTCACAGCCTTTCCATGTCATTGCAGTGCGTAGCATGGCAGAGTTTGTGGGCGAGGATGGACAATATGTGTAGGTTTTAGTTGTTGCTATACGTTTTTGATAAATGTGTTGTTTCATTTAAATTCTGTAGTTTACAGAAGCTGTTATGTCTATTTCACTCTCTATACCTTTTAAATATTAACTCCTACTTTATAACCCATTCCAAAACTTTCTGCATTACCTTCTTTAAATGAATTTTGCCTCAAACCTCAAAAAATACATTTAATAAGTGGCTATCAGTTTATTCAGTGCCGAGTGAATAATGAATCTCATGTCGCTAATTATACCCAACCCTAATACCTTAATACCAAACTATGAACCAAAACCTCCATTTTTCCCTTTACAGAGGAGTGTTCACCTCGGTTGGCGTGATCTACAGAGAGCAGGGCGTAAAGGGCTTCTTCTGTGGCTTGATACCCCGCCTACTGTGTGACTTGGCTGCGCTCTGGCTGGGTAAGACACTCGCCCACGTCATCAACAACTACCTCGTGGAAGATAAGGACCTCAAGCAGTATGTGTCGGCGTCGATGAACGTGAGTTTATGAGTTCGAGTACGAGTTATTCCTCAGAGGCTCCTGATTTCTGAGAGGGATTCTGAGTATTCATGAGTATGAGTAGTAATCTGAATAATCTGGGTAGGAATAGCTCTTGTTCCTGAATATGTTACATGATTAGCTCCAGAGTACAAGCTCCTTCAAAGAATATGATTATGTATTCTCCTGACACCCCAGAGACCAATTTGAGTGACGTTTCTCTGAGTATTTCTATGGACCAGCGGACAGGTCTTAAAGTTGGTACCCCTCTTTTGCTCTTTTCAGTTCCTTGCCTCCGCCCTCACCTACCCTCTGCAGGTGGTGTCGAACTGCATGGCCGTCAGTGGCTCTGGGTAAGTTGTGTTGTTTTCAGCTTTTTTGTAGGTGTGTGTTAGTTGTTTTTTCTTTTTGTTTCTCTGCGAAATGTAAGTATTTTTTGAAGAGTTCATAACTAAGTATTTGTTTGATGGATAGGTGCTTATAAGTAGTTTTTAGTTTTAAGGTTCTTCAGTATTTGAGTAAGTAGAAGTGTTTAGTAGTGTTTTTTAAATTGTTCTATTGTTATTGTTTTTTGTTTTTATTTCTTTTATTGATTTGTGATATTTTTAAAGAAAAGTCAATTTAATGCTTTTCATTTTGTCAGTATCTATTAATACTTATATTTTTATTAGACATTAACTTTTTTTTTTACTAGTTTCTTGCATACTTCTTTATTTTATTCTTACCCCATTCCCGATGGGTGGCATGTACGCACATACCATGGCAGGGCGGGACTATCTGCCGGGGGCATGTATGAACATGCCATGGTGTATGTATGGAGATGCCATGAGTTATTTTTTGTTACAATCACGGTAAAATATTATTTTTCTGCCACTGAAAGTGTAATTAAGTCATTTTTAACACTCATTTTTACTATGCAAAAAAAAAAAAAAAAAAAAAAAAAAAAATGCAACAAACCCTTGATTTCAACTCCATGATGCCGCACACTGCTTATTTTATTTAGACTATAGACTGAATAATGATCAACTATGGAGTCTATATAACAACAAAAATACCCTTCAGTCTTGATTTATCAGGAAATATGGCAAGTAGAGACTTTAGAAAATAATGAAAACTGAAAATGCAACATATCTTCGTAGTATTATGAAGAAACGGCATGGGATGCTGGTATTTGGCATGAGTGGTCGCGCATACTAGGGCGAAGATATAAGCCCCCAGCAGCGAGGCCCGGGCCTCTATGAATACTACCTGTCGTGAAAGGGTTAATTTAGTATGGAATTTTGCTTTAAAATCCTTAATGATTATAAAAAAATAAAAAAAAGTCGGGTAAGAGCAAAAACAATGTCAAAATAGGGTCACCCCCCCCCCCATAGTATACAGTGGTTTTTAAGATTATGATTTTTAATCTTATCCTCTAAGATTTTGGTAATTGCCTATGTAAAGATATGTTATTGTAGTTACATATTGTTATTATATCATAAAATGAGAAAATGATTTCTGTGAAATCCTTATCAGCACTGTGTTTGGTTGCATGTGTTGTTTGGGTGCATATACGTGTGTAAGTGCATATGCATGTGCAAGCATGCATATATGGCTGCATGTGTGTGGGGGAATGTATGAGCATTCATGCACACACATATAGGTGCATATGTATGTGCTTTTGCATGCGTGGGTGCATATGTTTTTGTATGCATATATCTGTGTGTGTGTGTGTATGTGTATGTGTATGTGTATGTGTATGTGTATGTGTGTGTGTGTGTGTGTGTGTGTGTGTGTGTGTGTGTGTGTGTGTGTGTGTGTGTGTGTGTGTGTGTGTGTGTGTGTGTGTGTGTGTGTGTGTGTGTGTGTTTACATTTGCATATATCTGTATGCTTGCACTTGTGTGAGTAATTTTAGAGAGATCCTTCATTACTGCTGCGCAAATTGAGATCATACACACTGTGTCAAAAACAACACTGTAATAAATTGAGTGACCAAGTTGACAATGTGATGATAAAGGTAGACTTAAGAATTTACCTATTCTTTTTTTTTTTTTTTTTTTTTTTTAAGGGGATCATTTCTCAAGCTAATAAATTTTGCTTTTTATGGAAATTAATGGAGAACACTACATGTTTTATAATATTATGAATTTTGTCAATACTTGACACATGGTATTCAAGGTTAATCTTTGTTTTTAGGGCATCTTGCAAGTATTCATGATGTTATTCCCCCTCCCTCCCCTTCCTCAATTCATCATTCACAATGTTTATGATAATTCCTTGTTTCTTTCAGGCTTGTAGCTGGCTCCCCCCCTAACATGCCCATATATGATGGCTGGATTGACTGCTACCGCCACCTCAAACAGATCCGAGGGTTGAAGCGCGGATCGTCCATGCTTTGGCGAGCATACACCGGCCCCACTATCATGCTCGGTGGCAGCCCAGCCATTGCCACAAATAGCATGTTTGCCGCACCAGCCTCCTCCTAGTTCAGTCATGAAGCGAGAGAAAGAGAGAGAGAGAAGATGAAGAGAGAGGTTCATGCATAAATAAATAGGTGAATAGATATAAAGGCCAGTTTCAACAACAGCGAAAAATTATCTGTAGGACCTGACTGCAGAGGTGGAAAAGGCTGTGGAAATTTTAATATCATTCCCCACCCCTCGGTTTGCCTTCCTAGTCCGTACCCCTTTATCAACATCCCATTCCACCTCCTATGCGTTCTCTAGGTACATTTGATGATGATTTGTCAACCTCTTACGGCAGTTGGATCCATCATCACGTGTAGAAGGCTACAGCGGAAAAAAAAAATTCACCAAAGTTAAGAAAAATTATTCAAAACTTAACCCTGAGAACATGCATTCAGTGAACGTTTATAGTCAGCCTTTGTGCAGCCTGTTGTTAGCATTCGTTCATTTAGCTTTGGATTTGGATTCCAGTGAATGGGGTTCATAATGTGTGGTGACTGAAACTCATTTGCGTTCACATTATCCCTTACTGTATGTGGGTCGCTATCCACTTGCTCTAGCAAATGTGGTAACCGTCTGCGTTAAGTATGTCATAGAGAGAAAACACTGATTTACTAAGCAATCTATTTTTTTTTTTTTTTTTTTTAGTCAGGAATAAAGTTATGATCAATTTCACCTGCAGGTGTAGTTTCAGAAAGGTAATTACTTAACTGTGAGAAAACTTGATATTGTACATGATATAATAAATATCATTTTGTTTACTAAATTTAATCGATCTTCAATGTAAGACTTCAAAAAATTACTTTTCTTTTCAAGGGTAATTTTCTCATATTCAGTATTTTCCTCTCCTTATTTTTGTATAGAATATAACAGATGTCACATTTTTGGTACTTGTATCTAGAAAGCATATTGAGGCTGATGGTGGTTTCTGTAGCAGTGAACCTCATCTTAAAATAGTGAACAAACTAATGTTTTTGTTCCAGGTAATGTTAGTTATCACCTTTTTTTTTTTCCTCTTATTTATTAGCCATTCGAACACAGTACAGCATCCTACCTTTATTTCAGCACCACACTCAATAGGCCTGTTGCAAGAAGCTCCCCTAGAACATGTTATTTGTACGTAGCTGCCTCCAGTCAATGGGAGAAAAAAAGGCACTGGAAGAACGAAACATGCCTTTAGATAGATGAAGTTATATGTATTCAATGCTTTGCCGGGACTCGATAGGTGTAAATAGTAGTTCTATATATAGCCCTCCCCAAGTTGTGACCAGGCTATATGAAATGTTACAGTGTTGTGGATATGCTGGTATCTTTATTGTTTGTTTGTTTTTTTTCTTTTTCCTTCTTTTAACCACAACCGACTGACTATTATGGAATGTAATTAAAGGACCAGTTGAGAAAACAAAAGAGTTCAGAAGATAATGATTGTAATCAGGAAGGGTTTGAGTGTAGATCACGTGTATGACTTTAGCCCAGTCTGATATTCTGTTTATAATTGTTATTTTGTCATCTACTGTTGTAGAAGTAATTAAAAGCATTGAACTACCGTTGAATTATTATTATTCTGTCTCCTCCCTGTAAATCCCAAAACTTGTAAGAAGTTCGAATTGACTTGTGGCTTAGTAGTATGAATTATCACGAAAGGCACACAAGAAAGTAAAATACATGAAGTAAGAGTTAATGAAAATATAAAAGAGCTTACTGAAGGCTTTCAATCAGACAGGAAAGTTTCTCATGGAGACCCCCCCAATCCCTTGCCCGTTGTAGTCGTGGGGGGGCTTAGGAGGCGGAGACTGGGACCCAATGATGGGGAACTCCCCAACCTTGGGACTCAGCCCTCGACTCAATTAATTTTGCATGGTCTTTTTTTCCTTCCCACTTTTCGTTTCTGTCCCTTCACCAAACCCTTCTGCTATCCACCTCCTAAGGTGTGAGAGCCGTGCTGAAAGGATGAAAGGCTGACTTTGTCCTGAACGGCCTGAGGGAGTAGGAGGAGGATAATTCCCTTTTCATAATTCCCTATTCCCTTTCATGGGCACGGTATTCCCCTGATTTAGTTATCTAGCCCTTACCCCTCAAGGGGACCCTGAGGGGTGGACTGTTTTTATCCCCAACATAGTCCAGGCTTACCATGGCCAGTAATGAAAACCTATCCCCACTATTAGGGGCAATGAGGCTTGCCCCTTTATCAAATAACCCCAACGATGTAAACCCACCCGATTCCCCAGGCTCTCCTTTGACCACGGCTCCGAACACTGCAATAACTACCCCCTCATCAATGCCTACTAGTACAGTAGCCAACAATCAACCCTTAAGGAACATTTCCACTCTTCCAGCATGCTCAACTTCAACACCTCTATCCCCACAACCTCCAACATCAACCACCCCATCCTCCCTTATTAATATCTTACAGCCTTATTGCCCACCTCTCCATAACACTACTTCCTTCAACACTACTCCATCTTCGTCACGCCCCCGCCCTTCTACTACCCCTATCTCTACAACAATCTTGAATACTCTCTTTAGCGCAGCCAAAGGGACCGATTTTTCGTGATCCCTACCACAGCTCCCTACTCTGACAACACCCTTCTCTTCCTACAATGTCTCCAAAAACAAGTAGGTAAAGTCTCTTTCCGTAGCCGACCCGACCGCTCCCGTCTTGTCACAGTAACATCCGAAAACCAAGCTATAGCATTAACAAAACTAACTGACCTATATGGTAACCCCATCCTTGCAGAACCCCATCCAACCCTCAATACTTGCACCGGAACAGTTTCAATTTCCCCAGCAAATTGCCCAGTCTATGACAAAGATTGGTCAGACTGTGGAGAAGACCTACTTGCCGGTCTCACAGACTATGATGCAACATCAGTACAATGCTACTCCATTCCCCCCAGAGGTCATCGAAAGAAACCCACTAACATAGCCAAAATTACCTTCCGTAGACATGACCTTCCCTTTAAAGTCTCCAGAGGAGGAGAATCCCTCCCTGTTCGTCCATACCAACCTCCTCCACGTCAGTGCCAAAATTGTTGGCGTCTAGGACACCCAGCCAAACATTGCCGTTCCACAGCCAGATGCCCACTATGTGCCCAACCTGGCCATACCCGATCTAACTGCTCTGCACAATCACGCACATGTGCCAACTGTGGCGGCCCCCATAATGTATTTTATAGGGGCTGTCCCACCTACAAGTTTGAGTCTGAGGTAGCAACTCTCAGATTCAAACTTGGACTCACACTACGTGAAGCCAGACAGGAAGCACGTCGACGTGGTTTCTCTCTTACTCCTTACTCCAGTAATACTGCTCATTCTACCAATTCTCCTACCCCCCCCCCCTACATCTAACTCCCCCTCTTCTACCTCCTACCTTCCCCAGTCAAACTCTTTTGCCATCCTAAACCCAGACACTACAGTCTCTACTACAGATACTCCAATCACCACTACAACCCCAACACCTTCCCCTCTCCCTCCTCGCACTACCCGTAACAGACAGAACAAACGTTCCACCCCCTCTTCCCCTACCACACAAACACCTCCACCTTCCTTTGCCCCTACGCTTGAGACACCAATCCTCTCTTCCCCCCTCACAAGAAATCCTTTTCCCCCAAAAACTCCCCAACCAACTCCTCAGAAGAAACTATTGAAAATATTCAAGATTACTTAATGAAAACTGACACTCAACCTCCAAATCTTACAACTCCTGCTCCTTTCACACTCCAAGTAACTGCTGATACCCATCCTCCTCCTAACGATATCCCCCCTACACCCTATCCTCCTAACCCCTCCCAACACAGCCCATCCCCCCCACCCCAACCCCGCCCCACCATAACCCTCCCACCATCCCCTCTATCCCTTCCATTCCCTCCTGGATACACACGTGAATCCCTTATGTAACCCTCCCACCATCCCCTCTATCACTTCCACTCCATCCTTGATACACACGTGAATCCCTTATGTCACAAGTATCCCCTTCCACAGACCTGTCTCCTAATACCCCTCCTAGTAGAACACCAACTCCCACACCTCTCCCATCTCAGACCTCTTGGTCCTTATCCCACCCTCTAGCTGCTTCCCCCTCAAAATCTCCAAAACGTACTACAATCTATATCACTAAAGTATAACTATCCTTCATTGGAATATTCGCGGGTTTCCGCTCCCACAGACCTGACCTTTGTCTTATCCTTTCCTCTTATAACCCATCTATTGTATGCCTTCAAGAGACCTTTGTTACACATCCTCCAATACCAATCCCCAATTATCATTTTGTCTCTTCCCCACATTCCCTTTATGTCTCGTCCATACTTACCTCTGCTTTCCCCCACCTATCCTCCCTTCACCGACCTCCCAACCTATCAGACATCCTTACAGAATCCCACACTTTCTGTTTCAACAACCTATTCTCTTTCCTCAAACGCATACATACCCTCCATCTAATCTAACTCCTTACCACACCCGACTCTAACCCTTTCACTCACCAATTCCTTTGCCCAGCTTAGACAACTAATCACTAACTCAACCACCCTTCCCTAACATTAACTATAGTGCTAAATGACCTTAGATGTCTAGCACATTTATCTTGCTTTTAACCATTAACCATTAACCATCTCCTGTTTGTGTCTAGCCCTTACCCCTCAAGGGGACCCTGAGGGGTGGACTGTTTCTCTCCCAACATACTTCAGGCTTACCATAGCCAATAATGAAGATGTTATACCCTTACCAGGGGCAATGAGGCTTGCCCCTACATCAAATAACCCCATCATTTCAAACTCTCCATTCCCTGACCCCAGACTCTCCTTTGACCACGGCTCCGAACACTGCAACTGCTACCCCCTCCTCAATGCCTTCTAATACATTATCCATCCAAGTCAACACTCAATCTCCAGGAGACATTCCTATTCTCCCAACATGCCCAGCTTCATCATCTCTACCCCCACAACCTTCTTCATCAATCACCCCATCCTCTCTTATTACTACTTTACAGCCTTGTTGCCCACCTGTCCATAATACTACTCCCTCAACACTACTCCCTCTTCCACACGCCCCCGTCCTTCTACTATCCCCATCTCTACAAATCTCTTAAATACTCTATTTAGCCCAGCCAAATGGGACCGATTTTTCGTGATCCCTCCCACAGCTCCCTACTCTGACAACACTCTTCTCTTCCAGCAATGTCTCCGAATAAGTAGGCAAAATTTCTCTAGCCGACCCGTTGGTTCCCGTCTCGTCACAGTATCATCTGAAAACCAAGCTATAGCATGATAAACTCTAACAGATCTCTCTGGTAACCCCATTCTTGCAGAACCCAAACCCCTGCATTTCCGCAACAAACAGACTAAACGTTCCCTCCCTTCCTCTCCTGCCACACATTCACCTCCACTTACCTTTGCCTCTTCTCCTCAGACACCTGTCTCCCCCCCCCCTCATGAGAACACCTTTGTTTCACAAAACTCCACAGCCAACTCCTTTACAGAAACTCTTGAAGATATTCAGAATTATCTACTCGAGTCCCAAACTGACACCGAAACCCCTCATCCACCCACAATTCCACAATTCCCGCTCCCTCCACACTCAGAGTGACTGCCGATATCAGTCCTCCTCCTCCTCCTATTCCCCCTACACCCCTTCCTCCTACTCCCTCCCAACACAGCCCATCCCCCCTTGCTCCAGTTCTACCTATGTTAACCCTCCCTCCATCCCCTCTATCCTTTCCACTCCCTTCTGTCACAACTATGCCCTTCCCCAGATCCTCCACCTCCTGATACCCCTCCCGATACAACACCCCCCCCCCTCTCAATCCTTATCTCACCCTTAGCTCCTTCCCCTTCAAATTCTCCAACACGCATTGCAACCGTTATCACTCATAGATCAACTAAATTATAGCTTTCCTACATTGCAATATTTGCATAGATATCCTTCACTTGATCTAATCCCCTTACCTAACCCTACCTTAACCCATTCTCTCATCAACTTTTACCCTTTATTAAACTTTTCAATATTAATCTAAATAGTTGACTAAAGCAACTAACTACTAACTCAACTACCTTTTGCTACCCTTTACTGTACCTTTCTATAGTGCTACGTGACCTTAGATGTCTAACACATTTATTTGGCTTTTAACCATTAACCATTTTCTTCTCCCCCTTTCTTTTTCTTCTCTTCATCATCCCCTTGTGTCCACTTCCTAAGGAGTGAGAGCTGTGCTGAAAAGATGAAAGGCCTCCGGGAGCCATGGGCACGGTATTCCCTTGGTTAATCGCCTAGCCATTACCCCATATGGGGATCCTGAGGGGTAGACCGTTTCTTCTCTCTATTTATTTCAGGCTCACAATGCCCAACAATAAAGATTTTTACCCTTAATAGGAGCATTAAGGCTTGCCCATTCATCAACTAGCCTATCTAAATTTGGTTTCATTGGTTTCCCGACCCTTGCCTCTCTTTTGACCTCTGCTCCGACCGCTGATACTAATACCCCCCCCCCCCCCCCCTTGATGTTTGCTGTCAACTCTATCCATTCCCTATCATCCACCCTGGTAATTACTCAACGTTCAGAATACACTCCTTTCACTCTCCCAACATCCTTCATTCCACATCCTACTGCACAGCCTTCTTCACTGTCTACCCCCACCCTCCTTATTACTACTCTTCATCCTTATTGTCCTCCTCCTAACAGTACTACCTCTCTCCATACCCGATCTTCCTTCCGCCCTCGTCCTTCCACTGCTTCTACTCTGCAAACCTTTTGAGTACTCTTTTTGGCCCAGCCAAGTGGGATCGATTCTTTGTGATTCCCCCTACAGCCCCATACTCTGGTAATTCGCTTCTCTTCCAGCAATGTCTCCAAAAAACAAGTAGGCAAAGTTTCCTTTCGCAGTCATTCCGACCGTTTACGCCTTGTCACAGTTACATCTGAGTCCCAAGTTCGTGTACTATCTACCCTCACTGACCTGACTGGGAAGCCTATTCCTGTCCAGTTTCACTTCTGCTTGTACTGGAACTGTTAATGTCTCCCCGACTGATTCCCTGTCTACAAGGACTGGTCAGACTCTGAAAACAATTTGCTCGTATGCCTTGTCCACGGTCTATATAAGACCTTGTAGTGGCAGTCCAGTGCTACACTATTCCTCCCAGAGGCCAACGTAAGTCCTACACCAATATTGCCAAGATTAGCTTCCGTAGACATAATCACCCCCATGAATTTTATATTGGCGGAATGTCCTGCCCTCTCCGACCGTATCGCCCTCTTCCCCTTCAGTGTCAGAAATGTTGGGTTGTGGCCACCCAGCCAAACATTTGCTCCACAGCCTGCTGCCCACTATGTGCTCAACCTGGTCATGATCGTTTAAATTGCTCTGCTCAGTAACGCACGTGTGTCAACTGTGTCGGCTCCCATAATGCATTTTATAGGAGCTGCCCCGCATACAACCTCGAATCTGAGGTTTTAGTTCTCTGATTCAAACTAGGCCTCACTCTACGTAAGGCCAGACAAGAAGCACGCCGACGAGGTTTTTCTCTTTCTACCTATTCGAAAACGGTACTTGGATCTGTACCCCTCCCATTTCTTTAAGAAGTCTCACATCTCCCCCAGTATCTCTTCCCTCTACTCCGAACCATCCTATTACTACTGCTTCTCTCCCCGTCAAATTCCAGATACTCCAATCTCTACCACTTCCCCGTGCCTTCCCCTCCTCCTTATTCTACCTGACCTACCAGACAATCTAAACGCTCCACTCCATCTTCTACCACATCCTCTCCTACTCCCACCTCTCCCTCTGCTCCCCGGACACCTATTGCTTCTTGTCCTCCACATGAGAAAATCTTTGTTTCTCAGACCTCGTCATCCAACTCCCCTCCAGAAAACCCTTAAAGACAGATAAAAGGTCCTAAACATGACCCAAGAGAATGCTCCACTTCCTCATCCACCCTCTAATCCCCCTATTCCTATTCGCACTACACTCAAAGTATTTGCCGATATCCATCTTCCTCTTCCTCAAGTTCCCCTACCCCTTTTCCACTTTCTCTCCCAAAAAAACACCCCATCCTCTCCTCCATGTGTGTCACCATTCCCTCTTTCTTCCCCATTATCCTTACCTCTCCCACCTGGATGCTCCCTTATGTCATAACAATGTCCTTCTCCGGATCCCTTTCCTCCTAACACTCTTCACGATACTTCACCACCTTCCCCTGTCCTCTTATCTCATACTCTGGATTCTACTCCTACTTCTACAACTACCATTTCTACCTGCTTTACCCTTTGATTGTTTCATAATGGCTGTTTTGCAGTTTTCCTCATACAGTGTTACTTTCCCTTCCTCAAACACATACTCTCCATTTGATCTGATCACCCTATCCCTTTCACCACACCCTTTCACAAATCCCCACCGTATTCCATTTGCTCCGCCACTATACCACCTTTTCACTAATATCCTACCCTACAGTGTTCTACAACCTTTGGCATCTAACACATCTTATCTTGATTCATTTCCACCCTTTTCGTCACAATACTTTACCATAGTGCCATATGACCTTTGGTGTGTAGCACATTTATCTCTTGTAACCATTAACCATTACCCATTATATCCCCCCATTTATTATTATTATTATTTTTTATTTATTTATTTTATTTATTTATTTATTTTTTTTGGGGGGGGGTAATTCTCTACTCCCACATTCGTTATTTTACGTACATGTTGAAGAGAAAGGAGAAAATGTCTGGATGTGTTTAAGTGAAAGAGAGAGAGAGAGAGAGAGAGAGAGAGAGAGAGAGAGAGAGAGAGAGAGAGAGAGAGAGAGAGAGAGAGAGAGAGAGAGAGAGAGAGAGAGAGAGAGAATAAAGAGAAAATGAGAGAAACCGAAAGAAAAGGGAAGCCGAAGAACAGAAGGGAAAAAAGGAGAGAAATTGGGAATAGAGAGACGGAGGGACAGTTACAATAAAGAAGACACTGAGAGTAGAAAATATAAGAAAATGAGTTACTCTAGATATAGGGGAAAACAGAGAGTAAGTGAAAGTGACAAAGAAATGACAAGGAAATAGGAAATGACATATAGTAAGTGAGAGTGAGCGAGTGAGTGAGTGAGCGAGCGAATAAGTGAGAATGAGTGAATGAGTGATAGTGAGTGCGAGAATGGAGATTGAGAGGAAGAGAGAAAGAAGAGAAAAATGAATAAATAGAAAATAAAAAGCAGAAATCGTTAGTACGCATAGAGCACATATCATATATATATATATATATATATATATATATATATATATATATATATATATATATATATATATATAACAGCAAATTAAATTACTGTTCCTCCAATGTAACCTAAATAGGCTAAACAGGTTCTTTGCGCCTCTGCTTGAGCTCAGGTGAGACAATATTAAATTTAATTCTTAAAATTTTTACCCCATTTATCGTTACTAGTTATCGAATTTTCGTTTGGAATTAGCACTGCTTCTTGATTTTTTTGTCTAAGGTGGGCAAGTGTGTAAGTGATTGTTGGTTTAATAGAAAGTTGATTTTAGGCTTAATCAAAGAAATTTTCTTTTCGTTGAATTGAGCACGTGACATCGTCCTAGTGTTACCAACGCTTGAGTGTTGACGTAGATATTTCACTCGAATTTTCTTTTCTTTCGATCGAGAAGCTATGTGATTCGCTTCGAAAAAATATATACAATCAAAAGTGTAATTTTTTCTGCCCATGATCCATGTTAAAGCAAAGCTGAGATGGTAATGAAAACATGAACCTTTGCAACACTTCTTGTATTTGTTTAGGTTTTCACATGCACAGTTGGCGGACGTACGATTCACACACGCTTGAATCATAAATCCATAAAAAATACTTAAACAGCTATATTCAACACCCACTCATCAGCATTTATCAGAAAAGTATCTGCCTGTATAAATCTACCATTAAAAAGAAAACCTGTTCCAGAAACTCTTACAAAAACTAGTGCATGTGTCCTGTACGAGAGTTGTTCCAAGTGTCACTAATACATGTAAGTTTATTTTTCCGGATCAGTCAGTCATTTAAAAGCAAGAGGAAAGGCAGTGTAAATTTTTTTCCCCTCCTTTCAAGTAAGTGTCACTTCTTGGTTTTAAATACTATTTATTTGGGTTTGGATGATACATCTGTAATTCGCAGGACACGTGGAATAGCAAAGCACATCCAAGAGGTACTTGGATTTAAATGTTTATTCGTTTGAACTTTGAAGTCTTGAAGTAAAATAGTAAGACGTCTTGATAATGAAAAGAGCAACGTCAGTAT